>NC_081408.1:769205335-769380335 GCF_030272615.1 Cryptomeria japonica
ATCAACATCATCAAATTGAGATTATTCTTTGAATCAATGCGTCATCACACCTCACTTCAAAGAGGGGCAAAATGTATACACCTAAAAATGGTCTAAAGATAATTGATTAAATCAGCAATTATTTAATTAATCCCCCTTCCCAATTTAATTGAATTCATTAGCAATTTGATTAAATCCCCCATTCAACTACTTATTAATAAATCTAAGGAATTATTAAATAAGTTCATTTCAATACTCCCTTTGATTAATTAATCTAAATTGATTAATCTCCCCCCATTTAATTCATTTCTTCTAATCCCCTAATTAATTAAAACAAATCAATTTATGAGTTGTTGAAATTTAATTAGCCAGTTTCCTATTATTTGAATTTTCAAATTCAAATTCCCCACATGCCTCCTAACTTCTAACCACCCAACCTAACCCATTCCACCTAATCCTGGGTTTAGCTAACCCTATCCTATCTTGCACATCCTAACCTCCTTATCCTAACCTCCTATGGGTTGGATATTCTCCCCTTGAGACACATGGCACTTATGCCACATGTCTCCTCACTTGGACACTTTCCCTCTTATGAGCATGGCTCATTGACACTTGTCACCACATAGATGACAAGTGTCCATCCCTCCAACCTCTTCTCCAACCTCCTCCAATTTGACCCTTGATATCTTCAGACTCAATCTTGACCATTGATTTCTGCCACCTCATCCCTGGCCTTGGAAATCCTATAAATGTCCCCCATTTTGGAGCACAAAGGATCCCATATTGCATATCATTTAATGATTGTTACTATAGGCACATCATTTATAGCATTCTAGTTTAGCATTGTTGTTATGGGCAATTGCATCTTAGTTCTAGCTTAATTTGATCATATTCTAGCTAAATTGAATCCCTCATCTAGCTTAATCATGCATATCATTAGCTTAATTAGCTTCTTGGATCAATCTAGAATAATCATACACTCATCTAACTTGCATATCATATCCTTTTAAATCCTTCGTCTAGGTTTATTCAAGTCACTAGGATTGCTCATCCAGATCTAAGAGAAAATCCACACTCGCATCTCTTAGGAAGCGATAGGTTGCTTTGTCATGGTTTATCTTTCATTTTATTTCAATTTGCTAACGATGCCTGTAATGATCTATTGAGTGTTGATGTTGCAGCTGCAGGTACCCTACTTCACACGCAAGGCATTTTTGCTCTAAATCCTCTACTGGTAGTTGACCAAATCATGTTGCATGCTTGGAAATTTCTACAGCCTCCTAAGAAATAGTGTCCTCTAAGGTCCTTACAACAACATCCCATGTTGCACCCCTTGCAAAACTATGGGATTTTTAGTGCTAGGGGCCTTTGACCATAAAGCAAAATCTTTTGAATTTATATTTACACCAGAGCCATCATCTCCAAACTCTCTAGAAAAATTGGGGTCCTACTGCTGCATGATCTGATCTAACAAGAAAATTCTCTCAAGATTCCACCCCAAGATAAGGAGCACTCTGCTTTTCACTAGCATTTCTCTACCCTCTTGAGGAGTGCAATCAAAATTGTTCCTATCAAAATTGTTGATTTCTTCATCAAACATGTTCTTCAATTTCTCTCTTAGCCAAAATGATCTAAACTCGGGGGTATTAACAAAATTATCATCCACCAAAAAGTTCTTTGAAGCAACAATCCTCTCATCATCTTCCTATTCTACAGGGATTGTGCTTGGCATGAGAGCCATGTCTATATCATTGAAAACTTTGAAATTTGCATCATCTTGGATTGTTTCCCTTGGAGGAGAAGGTGGCAACACCAAAGTATCAAAATCCTCCTAGATATCTACAAAGTCAAATATTTTAGCCTTTCCTCTTTCAATCTTTCTAACCTACTCTGTTGTCACCCCCTCATCCTTCTATATACCCCATTTGGAGGACTCTGCAGATGCTTCCTTATTCTGAGCCTTAGGATATGGATCAATTGGTTTTTCTTTATATTCAACTCCTTTATCCCTGGCCTTTCTTCTTTGCAACTCATCTTTGATTATATCATTTGCCTTTATTATAATGACAGACATTCTAGCAAAATCATTCCTGAAATGTCGGAAGGAACCTAGAAAATTGGGATCCCCTTGCTTCCTTTCTCTTTCAAATTTATTCATGAGGTCCCACTTCTTCCTCCTCTGCTCTACCTCACATGGATGGGCATTTCTTATTAGGTCCTCCCTTTCTACAAAAGAATGAAATTATCCCTTCTCCTTCAATTTGTTCACTCTAATATCATTTATGCATCCTTTAGGGTCAAAATATCTAGCTTGGGCAACCCTCAGCATATAATTCTTCACCAAAAAATTATGTACCTTCTCCAAGGCACTAGTACATTCAGGGCTAATTTTCGACGATAGATTGTTGGAATTGCGACTACTTTTCATTGGACTGCCGACAAAAGTAGCCGTCGAAAACTCATCGCCTAACTTGTCGAAAATGCCTCTGACCGTTGGAAGTAGGATGACCCCATGGACTCTATTGACGGCGGGTATGATCGCTCTTCTGGTCAAAATAGTCATTGGACATACAGCATCCTTGTCGGATGTTTGTTTAGATTGCGTCGGAATGTCGATAGAAGTCTCAAACTTTGCACTGACAATAATGTTGTTTGTCCGACGGTTTTGTCGTTGGTCCATTAATATGCATCAACGATCGTCCGACAAGGAAGTGTCGTCGGACATACAACATCCTCGTCGGATGTTTGTGTAGTTTAAGTCGGAATTTTGACAGATTCTAGAAACTTTGCACCGACGAGAATGTTGTTGGTCCGACAATTCCATAATCAATGGAAAGCTTAGTCTCCATCATAATTCCAATGAAAATTAATTTTTTTTTTAAAATATTATTATCTAGACGTAAAGCACACCTCATTGATATGTACAACGAATGATATTCTATCCTCATCAGCTACCAATAGGGGGCATAGGTTTGAAGCTAATATGATAAGGTGCACTAGTTTCAAGCTAATATGATTAGGCACACCATGGTTGAGATGGTCCAACTCCTAAGAGGACTGTATGAACCATCGATTACTAGTAAACCTATTAAAAATGGTGTTGATAGGGAATTAGCTAACCCAAATACAAGAGCCTTTAAAGCCGATCAGGGAGATGAAATGACTTTATCTACCTTATCTAAGTTAGTTTTTCTTGGGAGCTACCAAAACTTATCTACTATATATATACATGAAATGAATTTATCTACTATATATACACATATTTCTTATAAGTATATCCCAAATTGATAATATCATATAAAGTGTCATCCTATGTCAATACATGACATATACCTATTGAATGACATGTATATATCTCATACTAAGTAGTCACTCATTATTATATATTCAACATATATTCAAAGATGATAATCATGCATTCTAGACTACATGAATATCCTCTTTAATAAAATAAATCACATGTACAAGGTTATTGGGTTGATCCAGTCCAATAGAAAAGTACAATAGGTAAAGATAGTGTATATATATATCTCATACTAAGTAGTCACTTGTTATTATATATTCAACATATATTCAAAGATGATAATCATGCATTTCGGACTACATGAATATCCTCTTTAATAAAATAAATCACATGTACAAGGTTATTGGGTTGATCGAGTCCAATAGAAAAGTATAATAGGTAAAGATATTACTAAAAATAATGTTACTAGCATCTTAAAAGAAAACATAAATGCATTATGACCACCCACAAAACACTTGATATAAAATAGTTCCAACCTTTCTTTTGTTTAAGTAACTAGGGTATTTGAATTTAAATTTTGGTATAAAAAAATAAAATTTTAAAGGTCATCTCTCCCCCTGTATAGTTCAACATGCCCACATGTTTACTCCTAAAACTTTTCAACTCATTTAGATATCTTATTTTTTCGTTATGAAATTGATCTTGGGACCTATGGGTTATGGTCCCATAATATACTTAAGTGAAGTTAGCATAAACCATATCAATTATGTTCAATTACATCAATCTCCATTTGGAGTGTTTAATATACATATCATCAATGATTCCAATGCTTATTTCAATATACATCTGAATTGCAACTTGCAAGAATAGATGAAAGAGAAATAACATGTGTTGAGGGAGGTGGAAGTGCTCTCCTATGTGATCACAAATTGAGTCCATCTATCCCCAACGGTGGTTTGCAATGCCACCCGACCACATGGAACCCTTAGGTCCACCCCATCGTGCTTGTGGAGATAGTTCCAAATAGTCAATCAAAGTATACAAGGGGGATGATATGCTCACACATGCCATACATGATGCATACATGACACAAGTAATGGAACAATACATTGCAACATCAATAGAGAAGGATGATACCAAGTCATGAATCCACACAGGGTCACTACTTTAAAACTACACAAGGCATTAGTTTCTAGAGTGCAGTGGAGGAAGTGTCATCATATGTATCTTCACACAAGTCCCAACGCTCCATGTACAGGCTTGCCTTTCATTATATGTGCTCATGGGGATGAATCATATGGAACCAAGCATTCTCTCATATGGAGGAGAATGACAATCACACAATCCCTATGCTACATGAGCGGGTATGTCTCTTTGCACAAGTACCAAAGCTCCATGTGAAGGCATGCCTTTCATCGTATGTGCTACATGAGGATGGACCATATGGAACCAAACATTCTCTCATGTGAACGAGAACAATGATCACATAATCCTTGTGTGAGTGGGTATGCCTCTTCACACAAGTCCCAATGCTCCATGTGTGATCATTCCTTCCCAAAACACCCTTGGTATTGTGATAGCCCTCAAAGTGTGCTCAAAGAACCAATTTTCTTGTTATTTGTTTTAACCCAAGTCTATTTTTATGTTATCACTTGATTACAAAACTCCCCAAACACAAATGCCAAGCATACCACTTGTAGACAAGGGACACGAGTGGGAGCCACTCCCTAGTCTCACTCTAGGACTAAGCTCATGCCATATCTAAATGCAAGACATCTCAAATACATCAAATTGTCTCAATTGCAAAATGCCATTTTCATACATAAGCAAGACATACTCAATTGGGCACAACACCAAGAGAATGGATCCCAATTGATCCCTTATCAAAATTCACATATATGTTATAATGTTTCCATAATAGAATATCATCTCAAAATCATCAAATGCCACTTTTCAATAATTCCCAAGTTTGGACCAAAAACCAGTCATGAGGCCAATTACCATTACTGAATGAATGAATGAAAGATTTTAATGATGTCCACGAGACTAAATAGTCTATGGGACCAAGACAAACACCCTTAATTGATGGACCTCAAAAACCATGAAATTTCAAAGTGCATAAAATGAAAATGCAAGATTAGCCTTTTGATTCTAATCAACTCAATAATACAATACTCCCTCGATTTGTCATTTCAACATCCCAAATAGAATTGAACAACATAACCTCATATATAATCGTAATTTCCAAATTTGGTTCATACAAATCATATAATCATCCAAATGGAGAGATTTAAATTGGAAGAATACTTTAATTCACTCAACAATTCATTTGCAACAAACTAAAATCAATTCAATTGAAAAATAGAGGAATTTGAGTTCCTACCTCAAACTTGACCAAATCTTCAAATTGACAATGTAATTGAACATAATTGAGATGAGACATGAGTTTCTTAAGTGAAGTTACCCATAAACTATGTACAATTGTTTGAATTATTTTAGCATAAACCACAATGAATCTACACCTATAGTCCAAAGTAATCTAGCGAGGCATGCTATCTAAAATCCAAAATCATGAGTATTGGATCCAAGAGTATACCACAAAAATTCGATTATAGCAATCTGTTATACATAATATATCAAAGCAATTTGCAAGCATATCTATTTAAGAACGGTTCAACATATAAACTCTTATCTTTTTTTTTTGGTAAGCATTATTAGCTATAATGAATATATAATACTATAAAGAAGTCTTTATTGTTCATTATATAAATGGGGATATGTATAATATGGTATCGTTATATATATTTAATTGTAATAGATAAGATTGAAAAAATATGTTTTGTGTTTATATGTATTTATTCAAATAACTAATCTTTTGTCATTGAAATATAAGGATATATACCACTTTATTACTATTGAAAAGTACTCACTGAGAATTAAAACAAAATAAATCTAGGATATGGAACAAAATTTTCTTAAGGTTTGACAATGGATGTATCCCTCAAATCAATCACAAAATTAACTATATAGATCAATAACTTACTTGAAATCACATAGAGAAAGCTTATTGATTGACTATGAACATGTTACCTTAGGATGAGCTTAGATATGAATTTGGAGTTATCAAAGCAATGTTAACAACATGTATCAGACATCTAGGATAGCAGCATAGAGAAAGTGGAATATAATATAGGTGAGAGTGAAGTGCCTTGGATGGAATGTTGGAAGAGATGTGTGGGACCCCTAAACACCCCATAGAAGCATTTAGAAGCCATAAAAAAGTGCCATTGACCAAATATTAATGATTGTCCTAAGGGTACCAATTGTGACAATCACAAGTTTACCAGTAATACTACCTACTCAAACAAGTTGTGTATGGAAACCCCACTAGGTTTGTATATGTAATGGTAATGAAATGTCCTAAGAGTAGCCCTTACACCAGTATGCACAAACCTTGGTGATAGGGAGCTTGGTAGGTAAGCACTCACAAGGCTAGTTGCTCAAAATGAACAATTTATTGGCTAAGGACTTGTAGAGTCTATTGTGTTTGAATATCCAATCTGTCCTCTTGTTGTCATGTCAAATTCTCAATGGTTGGCTTGCCCAACAAACTCCCTTCTAGGTGATGTCTCTTGCCCATGCACAAAACTACTCAAAATACTTAACCCTTCCAACTATACTTACTCAACCCCTTCTCTTGGCATCCAACTTGTTGTTTCCAAATGCATATTAGCAAATTCAACATGAACGTGTGGGGGCAGCAAAGTTTTGTTCAAGGTTTGTTAGTCAAACCTAGTTTTAGACTCATAGTCATTTGCTTGTTCAAATACACCACCAAAGGATCAAACCACCAATTTAGGCTATGCACTATCCAAGGCTCCATCTACCACTTTATCACACTATTTAGGATTGTTCTCCTAAGGTTTCACAAGCCCCCAACTCCTCCTTACAATTGGGTTTGAGCATTCTTTCAAAAACTGCCATTTGTGTGTTATGCAACATTGTCTAGTTTGCTTCTTCAAGTTACTCAAATCCACTATTCTAAGTCCAAACCCCCAAATGTCTGAAATAGTGTTCTAAGGGCTTAACAAGGTTTCCAAGGTTGATTTTGACTGATTTCAAAAGGTTTTACAAGGTCACCAAACCTTACTCCAATCGGATTCTTAGTTTTTCCCAAAACAGGGCTACAAAGAAAGAGCCCTTTTTAGCCCTCCTGAAACACTAAATTGCTCATTACTCACTCCCAACTTGGAATATTTGAAAAAGGTGAATATTTTTTAGTACCATTTTGGCCAAAATCATGAATTAGTTCCAAGAGAGGTCTTGGGAAGGTTAATTTATGACTGTCCTATTTTGTAGCCTCAAAACAAGGGTTTTCAAGAGGGTTTGGGTGCTTCCACCATGGATTCACTCCATCAAACTTGTTTCATCCTCCCATACTTCTTGGATACCTCTGCCATATAAATTTAGATCTTCCCCTACCCTTTCCATACAAGAATTTTAGCAAACACTTGGCAAGCAACTGAAAATGGAGAGAAATGTCATTAAGACTGTCAATTTGCTACCCTTTACCAGTCAGACTGTTGTTGCACTCTTTGGACCTATTACACAGGAAATATTAACTTGTATAGAGCCTCAATGAGGTATTAAAACATTTATCAAACCTCCTATTACAATTCCTTCATGATTCAAGGCTTGGATTATGCTCTTAAGGCATTCCATGAGCATTTAGTCAAATACAACTCATAAAAACAGTGAACTCACTGTTTGCTTACAAAATGATAAAGTTTGATTGGATCAAGCTCAAATAATGAGGAAATTTGATCTTACACACCATTGGCCATATGTCTAGACCTCTACCCCATGTATTTTATCACCCCAAATTAGACTTTGGGTGCAAATCTTGAGTTTTAAACACACTACTAGCCGAGTAATCAATACTTGCCTAGTATTCACTCAAATCCTTCTTCCAACCACCATTTTGGCTTAAAAAAAAGCATATTTATAGTATATAAATGAGTGCCAACTTTACTGAATCCATATTGTGGGATCCCAAGCATGGATTAGTCAAATGGAGTCATTTTGGAGCTTCAAACCCTTGACAGGGCAGCACGCACCCAGTTTTAGAAATAATTTTGTAAAATCAAACTTTTTGAAGAAACCAATGCCATAATCAACTAAAAAGAATTAAAAAATTACCATGAACACTTTCCCAAAGGTATAGTATGGATTAAGAAGGTACAGTACGGACCATTGCTCTAAAAGATACAAAAACCAGTCATAAAGCCATTATTTTCTGATTTTATTGAAGAACCTTTTGTTTTAACAATCACCAACCCTTTCCAAGGAAAAGGGAGGCATGTTATAGTTTTTACAATTGGTTATGAAGCCTTAGTATGGACATGATGCTTTCATAACTTCAATTTGCAAGAAAAACCCAAAAATGACAACTTTTGACAACTTTTCAAGCCAAATGACAACTTTTCTTGCTCCAAGATGCATTTTTCACAACCTAACCTTATAAACTTGTCTAAACCACTTAGAAATTCCTAAAAACACCTAAAAAACATGTTCCAATGCTTTGGAAAGCACTAGAAAACTATTTTTGGCAATTTTGCACATTTTTGCCAAAAATTGTCAACTCAAGGCCTAAAAGGCACAACTTGATCTCTAGAGCCCAAAATGAGATCAAAACCACTAAATCTGACCCAAAACAACCTAAAACAACATAATTAACCTAACACAATACTTTATAAACATTAAAGCATTAAATACTCAAAAATGGGAGTTTTGCTCAACTAGGTGCTCCTGCACCACTTGGTGTCACAACGGTGTTGGTGTGGCCTTGGGAAAATGGTGGTTGACCATTACAATTAGGAAAATGATCTCAAACACAATTTACAATGTTTATAACTCTAATGTACCAATCTACTTGTATATATTTTCACAAAACAATTAACATGTTACTACTTATAATAGTTGCCATTAGTTTATATCCAAAGTCATTCTATATACTCTAGTCGGTTACTACTACCGAAACATTCAGTCGGTATGCACAGAGCAGTCTGTTATAGAAGAAAGTAGTCACAGAGCCCAGTATACACTGAGCTGTCTACCGAGTAACATTCCATGTCTACCGAGCAGCAATAATGATACACCGAGTAAAACGTTTTACCAGATTCATTGAACCTAGACACACATGTGGAAACGTGTTACAAGATCAAGGAGCAAGAGAACCGTTATCACATTGGAAATTGTACTTAAGGATTGTGTATGATATTGAGGTCATCTAACCAATGAAATATTTTGCATGGTTATTCATTCGATAAATCGTGTTTGTAAGATCGAAGCAATGAACCAGGTCACCGACATAAGAGATCTATTTATACAACATGGATTAAGGGTAAAAGTGTGATGGAGAGAGATATAGAGGTGTATGAAGCAAGACATGTGTGATACATAAGAAAGCACTGAGTGTTATGACTGTTATAGAGACGCAGAGGTCACCAAGAAGCATTTTAGAGAACAGTCAAAGAACAGAGTAAACAGAAGGGTTTACCGAGTTACTTTATGGGTTACCGAGGTATGCTATAAGCAAGGTAATCTCATTTTGAGCACATAGAATCTGCTATAACATTCCAGATGTAAAGTTGCAGATATTTGTAAAGATATTATTGTAATAATTTGAGTTGTAAGTAAAATTTTTAATAGGGTAAAAGACTCTAACAAAGTCTATAAATTGTAAAGCCTTTAACCAGGTGCAACATTTAGTTTAAGTGTTGTAAAATCCTTTAGCAAGGTAGATCTAACGATCTTGATACTCCTAACAGGGTAAGCTATCAAAAATAGTTGTACATGTAGCTCTAACCGAGCACTCTTTATTATTGCAGTAGTGAAGTTGTGGGTGCCATCCCCACCTCAGTTTTACTCTCTAACCAAGAGTTTTTGCATAACCAAAATATATGTGTTATGGAGTGAATCATGTATGATTGTTATTTATTTGTTTTAGCTTTATGTTATGTTACAACAGTTTTTGGCTTATGCATAACAGTGAAGATATTGTTTAAGAAAGGATTTGAATTACTGATTCACCCCTCCCCTCTCAGTACATTAGCTTTCCATATTGGGCCTAATATAACAACCCAGCCATAGCTATTAATAAGATTTCCCCATAAAATTTATGCAAAACCTATCATCATTGATAAGATAACTGACTTGCATTTAGTAAGAGACCTTAATGAGTGGAGTTTCATGCTGAAAAGAGTACTTGCAATAAAGATAATGAAATCAACGAGACATTATGCATTCAAAAATCTCCAAGGAAGATCTAATATTTATGAATGAAATTGCAAATCAATCTAAGTTACATGTTTGATATCTTACTTATATCATGGCAACATAAAATGTATATATGCACTCAACATACCTCTTTGCTTTTTTATTTGAGAATGTTGCTAGGAATTAATAGGTGAATGATACATTGATATACACATGAATCTGATTAATAATGATGAACAGTTAGTACCAAACTGGTACTACGAGGGGGGGTGAATCAGTACAGATAATAAAACTTTCCTGAACCGGTTAGACTACAAACACTGCACTTTGATTGGCAAACAGTAACACCGGTTTGAAACAGAGTACAACCAGTAAAACGAAGAATGACTGACACAAGCATAAACCAGTTAACACTTAGCTTTCCACACAATCTAATACCTCATTTCCATTTCACCCTAATGCGTGAATAGGTAATCTATCATCAGAAATATAATAACAGCTACATCAACATGATTTACTGCTTGACACAAAACACTAAACCATCACATGAAAGGCATCACACATGACACAGATTTTTCATGTGGAAACCCAACTAGGAAAAACCACAGTGGGGATGAATACCCACAAGCTGTTATTGAACTCTTTAGAAGTCCACTCTGTTAGGAGCCTAGTCCAGTTAAAGACTATTACAATAGGTTCTGCTAGGAACCGATCCTGCTAGGGATTGTGTGTGTGAAAAGTGGACCTGTATCTATAAGCACAACACTTCAATTAATTCATTGCATGCATGGTTAGATAGATATAAACATGAATATTAAAACCATAACAAATTGACCCATTGCCTTCTAGTAGATGCGAGTTTAGATTTCTCTCAGATTGCTAAGCTATCCAGTGACTAGACAACACCTAAACGAAGGATTTTAATCTATATGAGCATGAATTCAAGCTAGATGGATGCAAGATTAATCTAACAATATTTAAGCAATAAATGAGCTAAATGATTTAAATATTTATGCAATAACTTAATATGTGAATATCTAAATGCACAAATATCAATGAACCTAGAGCAAAAACAACATAATAACAATATATTCTCCAGGATCTTTTTGAATGAGATATGAGAGCCTAAATTTATAGAAAATTCAGAAAGAAACCAACGGTTGAGATCAAATGATGATGAGCGGTCAAGATTTTCCAAGAGGAAGCACAATCCAGGTGAATTGATGTGATTAGATGCTTTTCTCAGTTTTAAAGGAAAGTGAACTAAAATTAAGATTAAAATCAGAAAAAACTGATTTATTCTCTATTTCATTCAAATTTAATATTTAATTGTTTTAATTGCTTTCTTTGAGATTGTTTATCAATTTTTAATTTGTTTTTTTCAAGATTATCTCCAATTGATTTATTTTCTCAATTTTTAATTCTTTCTTGGTCAATTAATTCCTTTTTTGATTTATTTCCTTTTTTGAAGATTTATGACAAATTGATTTATTTTTCAAATTAATTCCTATTTTTCATGATTTAATGGTAAATTGATTTATTTAAGTAAATATGCAAAATATATTTAATTAAAGTAAATAAGATAATTGTTTAAAATGATTTACTTGGAATGATTTAATTAATTAAATAAATATTTAATTAATATTGAGTGATTAATTTTGCCATGTGACATTGATGATTAAAGAACTAATTGTGTACTCAAGATTTATTTAATTGCCTTTGGTTAGGACCTTGGTGACGTTGTCGAGATTAGGGGCTCATGGTTTAGATGACCATTTTTAAGGTATTACATTTGCCCCTCTTTGAATTAATGTGTGAGCAACGCATTGGTTCAAAGAATAGTTGATGTCTAGGAGATACCAGTTCTGAACTTGATTGATCACAAACTAGATTAAAAGTGAGGTGTTAAGCTTGATTCGAAGTGAAAAAGTTGAATGAAGTCTGATTAAAGTGATACCGATCCTGAACTTGATTGAACTAGGAACGATAGAAAACAAAAGATACCGAACTTGAACTTGATTGATCAAGAAGCGAATCTTACTGATCTAGAACTTGATTGATCTAGACACAGTGAGTGATGATAAAAATCGATCTTGAACTTGATTGATCAAGATACGATGATGATAAACTGTTCAACTTGATCAAGAAATGATGAAACTAAACACCTGCTTAGATTTAGTGTGATCAAAGAAACTCTTTAAACCCTTGATTGAGTTTAAACGAATAATCAGCTTGATGAAAAGCGATGAAACTGATTAACATTAAGAGATTGATTCAGATAAAAGACAAATATCAACTTGATATGAAGCAATGAAACTGATATGCCCCTAGAGATTGATTTGATTTAGATGATTGAGAGATCTCAACTTGATATAAAGCGATGAAGTTCAAATGCCCCTAGCAATGAGGTCTTCTTTGATTTTCTTTAGTTGAAAAGATTTTTTTGCTCGACTTTCAATGAAGATTTGAAAATTTTATCGACATTTGAAGATGTGAGATCATAAGGTCATGAGTATGCCCCCTCGGGAGCGAAATTGAAAGATAGTGAGGGTTCATGATGATAGGCAATTTTTAGCGATGATAAGTTGTTTCAGCACAAATTGATTCAGAGGAATTTTTGAAATTTTAGCGAGAAATTGAGTGCAAAGTTCATTTGTAGAAATTAAATTGAGATTCAACGTTCATTAACGAGAAATTGAGCGCAATTAGAAGATAGTGAGATCATAAGGTCATGAGTATGCCCCCTTGGGAGCGAAATTGAAAGATAGTGAGGGTTCATGATGATAGGCAATTTTTAGCGATGATAAGTTGTTTCAGCACAAATTGATTCAGAGGAATTTTTGAAATTTTAGCTAGAAATTGAGTGCAAAGTTCATTTGTAGAAATTAAATTGAGATTCAACGTTCATTAACGAGAAATTGAGCGCAATTAGAAGATAGTGAGATCATAAGGTCATGAGTATGCCCCCTCGGGAGCGAAATTGAAAGATAGTGAGGGTTCATGATGATAGGCAATTTTTAGCGATGATAAGTTCTTTTAGCACAAATTGATTCAGAGGAATTTTTGAGATTTTAGCGAGAAATTGAGTGCAAAGTTGATTTGTAGAAATTAAATTGAGATTCAGCGTTCATTAACGAGAAATTGAGCGCAATTAGAAGAGAGAATGAGCTTTTGATGAAAAACACTAAGTGGTCCAAATTTTGTGAAATTTCGATGAGAGAGTTGACATCAGATTTTGATTTCGATCCTGAAAATGGACTCAAGACAGTCGATTTACAAGCTCGTGATTTGATTTCATCGTACTTGTGTTGATTGATTATGAGATGTTGTTCTATATACTTTATTCTATATTTATTCTAAGGGTTTAAAGAGTAATGCAAATGTTTATTTTTCTATGCAATAATATGAATGCAAATGAACAATAGTGAATGTATGAATCTATATTAAATGCTCATGGATGCAACTAAATATCTCAAAACACAAGTAATCAATCGGAGACATGATGAAGAAGAAACCACTTAGCTGAGAAATGATGATGCTTCAAACTCTCATTCAGAAGATAAAGGGATTATTGTTATCATACAGAAATCACTCTAAATTCACAAAATGCGGAATGAAATGCAAAATGAGATGCAACTGAAACCTATTCACTGGATTTGAAAAGCTTAATTTTCATCATTGAGCATTTTACAATTATAGCAGGCAGATTAGAGTTCTGAGTTCCTTTCTTTTCATGTGCAATATTAATTATCTTGTCCGAAATGACCCTTTTTTCATTCATATCCTTGGACAGATTTTGCATGGACCTGGATTGCATGAGAAAGAAATTCCCTCAAAACAGACAAAGAAATGATGGGAACCTCCCTGTAGCATTTAAATAAGTAGAGTCGAGGTATGTGAGGTGATTTCACCTTGATGTGAAGGCTCTTATCATAGACACCCAGCTAATTTAGATGTTTCCAGATCATTGGGATCATTCCTACAAGCAGAAAACAAGAAAATATTATGCCCCCAATCCTTGCTCCTCTTAGTGAAGATAGACTTCCTCGAGTTACTCAGAGGGATAATAATCGAAAACCAATATAAAAGACAACACACAAAGAAAATTTTCACGCATAGCTCAAACAGTTTAGTGATTGTTTTCAGTAATGTTGTTTTTCTTGTGCACTCAGTGATAAAACTCTTCAAAAGTTAGGAGACAGGTAACTGACTCAGAGTGGATGACTAGGTTTCACTGGCGTAAGGTTGACTTGGTTGATATTGCTTAGGACATGTAATGTGCTCTATTGATTACCTAAGACTAGGACAATGATTGGTTTCAAGCCATGAGGGTTCCTAAAGAACCAGGATGTCACAAAAGTGACTAAAATATATGTACAAATGAAATCAAAGAATTGCATGAAAGTGGGAATGCCAACGTTGCATTGATAGATGGAGCGCTTGAGTACAAGAGGCACCTATTTACCAGGTTTTCACCTACTTGGCAGAGATTCATTTTTCTTACCAAAGTGCCTGTTTACCAGGTTTTCACCAAGGCATTTTCTCTCTTTTTTCCCTTTCTTTTTTCTTTTTTTTCTTTTCTTTCTTTTTTTTTTTGAACTTCTTCGGGACTTTTTCTGATTTTTAGGATTTATTCAAGACTTTTTATGATTTTTCAAGACTTTTTCTGATTTTTAGGATTTCTTCAGGACATTTTCTGATTTTTAGGATTTCTTCAGGACATTTTCTGATTTTTAGGAGTTTGTTCAAGACATTTTATGATTTTTAGAATTTTTAATGTTTTCTCCTAGTGTCTAGCAAGGTAAAAGGGATTTTGAGTACATGAATGGATAAGCGAATGATGGTGGATTCTGTCAAGGACTATCTCACAACGTTAATCCAAGCATAGGGTCTAGATATAGCAATGTAAATCAAGGATTTTAGCGATTTAAAGCAAGGATATAGTGCAGCAAAGCAAGGATATAGCGTAATGAAGCCATATGGTCCAAAGAAGTGGCCATGTCAAGAGGTTTGTGGAAAGCGTGTTTTTGCATTTTGTCCATAGTGTTGATCAAGATCAAGGAATAGATTTGGATAGGAGGCAAATAGGACAATCAAGATCAAAGGTGGTAATGAAGGATGTAAGCGAGCAATGGATAGGAGCTAAAGAGTTTGGATCAAGTGCAATATATAGGACATACAAAACCTATAAAGATATTTAACCTTGTCAAGATCAAAGGTGGAAAAGGGATATGCATGTAAATAGAGCGAATGAGGGATAATGGAGGATGAAGGATAATGGAGGAAGAAGGATAATAGATGGATGTACATGGATGGAACTTGCCCCTAGTGTAAAGTGTAAAAGGATAATGGATTACACATGATGCATGTTTGCCAGGTTTTCATCATGGTACTTGCCCAAGGCGCCACAAGAAGTGGTTTTCACTCATGGACGAAATTATTTCTCTTTACTTCTTTTTTTTTGATTTTTTTTTCACTTTTTTATCATTTTTTTTTTTTTGGAAGATAATGGAGGCATGATAGGAGATGGAAGAAGGACCCCATCATCTCGCTTCTTTGGATGGTACCCTTGGAATATGAGTTGCAATAGACTATGGCTATCAACGTATGCTCAAAGATGTTGGCAAGATAATGAAATGAAACTAGGGCAAGGATTTATGCAAATGATTGGATAAGAGGGATGGAAGGGTGAAAAAGAGGTGTTGGATAATGGATGGGATATTGGAAGAATTATGTATGGATAGATGGAAATGTTGGAAATATCAACATTGGCACACACCTTGAGGGATGGTGGACATATGGAAGAGAAGTGAATCTTAGATTTTGAGATTTGGATGGAGGAAAGGTTACAGATTTTGGGGCATAAGAATCAAAAATGGATGAAGGAGGTGATGGAGGAATAGAATCGGAAGGTTTGGATGGAGGAACAACAATTTTGGATGCTAATTTTGATTTTTCTTTAGACTTTTGTGCTTCAAGGAGCCACTTAGGGATCCACATGGTTTTTGATTTTTCATGCTTTTGTAGTTCCTTAGAGCGCATTACTTGTACAAATTCCTTAGGAACCCATATAACTTTTGAATTTGCTTCTTTCTTTGTGGGCCTTTGTGGAGTTTTGCATTTTTCTTTTTCTTTTCAGATCATATTTTTCTTTGTTTTGACATGTCGATTAGATGGGACATGTTGATCCTTGAATACATGTGGATTGCTTGATTTATGACTTTTATGCGTGGAATCCAAATTGCTTGGAGAAGGAAAAGAATGTATGGATGGATAGGAATGATATGAAGGTATTTTAGATGGATGGAAGGTACTCGAAGATGTGTACCTTTGTTGATCCTACATAAGGGATGGAGGGTTATAGGGACTTAGAGTGGATGAAAGTGATGATGGGTAAAGCGTATGTTTGGATTTAACTGGAGAAATGTAGGATTTTTTAGGGATACCAACATCTTGAGAGTGAGAAATGTAGCCATTATAATCAAGATTTTCTTTTATAGCAGGGCATTCTAATATACCCTGTTCATGAATGTCTAACCCTTTTCTTTGATAATGGATACTTTGAAAGATCTTTTTAACAAAGGGTTTCTTCTTACTTTTGATGCTAGAGGCAAGTTCATTTTGAGGTGGAGGTGGCTTGCAAGGAATGATAGGATCGTGAGAGGGATTTATGGGCATGATGGACTCTTGAGGTGAAAATGGAGGATTATGACAAGGAGATGAAGGGATACTTTGATCTTGACATGGAAGATGACCATTAGATAGAGTAGGAAGGGTGTTTGACTCTTCATTTTGAATAGGATTGTTTGAAAAGGTAGAAGAGGCATCATGATCTTGCTTAGGATGTAGACTAGGAATGGGATTTGAAAGGATTATTTTCTCTTGAGATGGAAGGGCATCATCTTGGAATAAATGGAAAGGTATAAGGGGATCATCATGGGATTCTAGTGAAATATGATCTTTTTCAATCATTAGATGGGATTGAGGAGTTTTGGTGTCTTGATTTTGATCTATGATAGGACTTGTTTCTTCATTTTTTAGATTATCCTCTTGACATGGAGTCACTTCTAAGGAAGGGGTAGGATTGTGCATAGGCACAGGGGATTCTTGGAAGGTCTCCATATTTTGGCATGATGGGGAAGCATTTTGGAAAGGGCCTTCTGGAGTGGGTATGTTTGGAATTGAAGTGTAAGATGACATAGGATCTGGGATTTTCAAATCTTTAGAGGAACTTTTATTAGTATTGGGATTA
Organism: Cryptomeria japonica; assembly: GCF_030272615.1. NCBI lineage: Eukaryota > Viridiplantae > Streptophyta > Pinopsida > Cupressales > Cupressaceae > Cryptomeria > Cryptomeria japonica. The sequence goes on from NC_081408.1 coordinate 769,223,089, forward strand.
GCTTGGATTTCCATAGGAGATAGCCCTTGAAGGTAAACATGAGAAGTTTCATTGTTTGAAGGAGATGAAGACATCATGGAAGAGATGGAGGCCACATGTGGAGCCTTTCTAGACATAGGTTCATGATTTTGATTATGCTTAGAAGTAGTTCCTTCTTTTTCTTTAGGTGAGTCGTTAGGATCTTCAATTTCAATGACACCATCATCAAGGAGATCTTGAATCTTATGTTTTAATTCCATACACATTGAAGTCTTATGTTTGTTATGCCTATGATATGCACAGTAATTACTCACAACTTCGCATCCCCATGTGGTCTTTTTAGGCAATATGATAAGATTGTTCTTAAGAAGCTCTTCCAAAGCTGACTCAATAGATTGCCCCAAAGGTGTAAACTGTCTATCTAGGGAATATTTGGAGGAAATGTCTTTATGTCTTGGTGAAGGTGTTTTGTGAGCTTGTTTGAGATTTGGTCTTTGTTCGTCAATTACTTGTTGGTATTCGCTTGTCAAATCACATAATCGTTTTAGCATTTCTTGAAGTTTCTCACACTTGATATCATACATTTGTTTTTCAAATGGAGTCATTAATTTATTTTGTTGGATTTCCATGTCATATATTTCTTCCTTGATATCTTGAAACATTTGAGAAAAGGTAGCCATGGGAATTGGAGCTAAGGTATCCATGAGATTCTTACTTTTGTCAAAAAAATTTAGAAGAGCTTCTAGTTTGAACAGGCATTTACAACCGACATGACCGAGAGCTAAATGTGTTGCAGAAGTCAAGATCAAATTGTAGCTAGTAGTTTGTTTAACGTAGTGATTGAGTGAAGTAACTAAGATCTGGTCTGGTTTGAGGAATGATATATCCTGTGTAAGATGTTATCTAAGTTAACTTAGGTTTGATAAGATGTTTGTTTGAACTAGCTGAGAGATGATCGACAAAATCGTGCAACGCAATAGTAGAGGTACACTATCAAGGTTGTTTATGCTTCAGAGGATGATAACTAGTGTTAGGCTTGTTGTAGACTATTTTGGATAGGTCTAACTATTCTAGATTGGCAAAATCAGAGACTCATACGATAGAATTTTTGAGACCGTACGACAGTAAAACAGATTCAAGACAACAATAATTTTGTTTCATACAAGTTGTTGTTTAGTACCATACGACAAATAGGTAGGTCTCGAACAACAAATGATTATGTTCAGTTATGTCTCGTACGACATAGGATTTGGCTTGAAACAAAAGACTGTTGGGTTTCGTATGACAAAGGATTGAGCTTAGGATGACAATTTAGTAGACTCATATGACGCAAGATATGGTGTAGGACAACAATTTACTAGACTTGTACAACTATTCATAGGACAGAGACTAAAAATTCTGAGTTTTTTCGATTGCTGAGTATGACAACTGAGTATGACCAATTCTGAGGTGGACTGATTTTTATTTTTTTTGACCAGGATAGACTAGCTTTGACATGGATAGAGTTTTATCACTGAGTTTGTTGGTTTGTTTTCTCTAGTTTTAGTATTTCAGTTTCAGTTTCAGGGATGAAAACATAGAAAACACGCAGTATGAATAGTAACTCCAATCACAACATGCAAACCCTATGGAAGTTGGCCTAGAGAAGAAAACCTTTGCTTGCTAACTTAGGTACACACCCAATAGCTAATCAGAATACGGCCCCTGAGTCTCACGCAATGGATTCTCAACATCGTATTATCTAACTCCAAATGCTAATGGGGGCACGATATGGCAAGTGTCTTGGGAGAGTTACTATCTCTCTTGCACAAAGATTATCAACCTTTCGGAGGTGAATCAAGTAGCTTCTATCTTATAGTTTTTAGTCAGGAATTCTATTTGAAATTACCCCTTGAAGTCACGCAAGCATGAATGAGGCCTATAGCCCGACAAGGTATAGTCACGTAAACATGATTGAGACCACAAGGCCCTACAAAATGCTCGCTGTGAGAGATCTCAAAGAGAAAACTCAAATAATCCCATCCTTTGAGACTTTAATCACTAGAGGCCTATTTATTATAGTGAGTTGGAATGCTCAGGTCTAGTTGTACTCACTTGGGTCGTTCTCATAAGGTGATTACTTTTTCCCACTGTGACAGGCCCACTAAAGGTACACAAATCTTAAAACTTAGAAAAAAGCTTCGAGGGTCTAGATTTCTGATTGTTTGTAAAAGAAAAGAGCATACTCTCCTACCTCTCAGATTTTTCTAAAAACACAAAAGACAGATTTGTTCTTTAACTAGATAGCAAGTTAGGTGCCTAAAAAAAATGAATTTAAAGAATACACGATGTTTGGTTGATTCTCTTTAGGCGACCTGCAAAAACAACGTATCAGTAGTCATGTTGTTTTTATTCTTTGGCAGGCGTATGTTTGATTGATAGATTCTTTGACAAGCGTCCTGCAAGAAACTAGTTAGGCTGTGAAAATCTCAGGTAGACAAAAGACAATTCAGGGTCAGTGTTAGCATAATCAAAATTTAATCCAAGAAAAACCCTGAAAAGTAATCTATTTTTAATCTATCAGAAAATAGAATCGTACGATAATCCTCATAAAATGGAATGACAAAACACTTTTATCATACAAGTCACAAATAAATAAAGAACGACATAAGATAGCAAAAACAGTGTTTCGTATGAGTCCATATTCTGATTCATACGATAATTAACAGGATATAATCTTGTTTTGTACGATAAAATGTAGGCATCAATATAATTTCGTACGATGCAATAAAACTACTTGTACGATATTTCGCAGAGACTGTACGGACAAAACCTGCAGATAAAAAGATTTATTTTTTTTAGGCCGAAAAAGTAGTTTTCTGCCCCATGGTGGGTGCCAGAAAATGTGTGTGTGAAAATTGGACCTGTATCTGTAAGAACAACACTTCAATTAAGTCATTACATGCATGGTTAGACAGATATAAACATGAATAATAAAACCATAACAAATCAACCCATTGCCTTCTAGTAGATGCGAGTTTAGATTGCTCTCAAATTGCTAAGCTATCCAGTGACTAGACAACACCTAAATGAAGGATTTTATTCTATATGAGCATGAATTCAAGCTAGATGGATGCAAGATTAATCTAACAAGATTTAAGCAATAAATGAGCTAAATGATTTAAATATTTATGCAATAAATTAGTATGTGAATATCTAAATGCACAAATATCAATGAACCTAGAGCAAAAACAACATAATAACAATATATTCTCCAGGATCTTTTTGAATGAGAGATGAGAGCCTGAATTTATAGAAAATTCAGAAAGAAACCAACGGCTAAGATCAAATGATGATGAGCGGTCAAGATTTTCCAAGAGGAAGCACAATCCAGGTGAATTGATGTGATTGGATGCTTTTCTCAGTTTTAAAGGAAATTGAACTAAAATTAAGATTAAAATCAGAAAAAACTGATTTATTCTCTATTTCATTCAAATTTAATATTTAATTGTTTTAATTGCTTTCTTTGAGATTGTTTATCAATTTTTAATTTGTTTTTTTCAAGATTATCTCCAATTGATTTATTTTCTCAATTTTTAATTCTTTCTTGGTCAATTAATTCCTTTTTTGAAGATTTATGACAAATTGATTTATTTTTCAAATTAATTCCTCTTTTTCATGTTTTAATGGCAAATTGATTTATTTAATTAAATATGCAAAAGATATTTAATTAAAATAAATAAGATAATTGTTTAAAATGATTTACTTGGAATGATTTAATTAATATTGAGTGATTAATTTTGCCATGTGACATTGATGATTAAAGAATTAATTGTGTGCTCAAGATTTATTTAATTGCCTTTGGTTAGGACCTTGGTGACATTGTCGAGATTAGGGGCTCATGGTTTAGATGACCATTTTTTTAGGGTGTTATAGGGATCGCCCAGTTAAGGGATGGCTAAAATACCTGGTTAAGGGTTAAACCCTATTAAAGGTTACCTTGTTAGAGAATTTCAAGAACTCAATGATTTTGAGTCACCCTATTAAAGGATTTACAGCAAGCTGGTTAAAGCTACCTTGTTAAGGGATTTTCCAACTGTTGAAGTGGTTAGAGATCAATAGGTATTACAATGATCTGGTAATAGCACTCAATGCCAATTCAGATCTGCTTTAGTTCCTTCTTTTTGCAATCACACTCTGCGGGTATCTATTCACTCCTCTGGTCTGGCAAGTATCATGTATCACTTCACTTGGATACACACACACAAAATTTGCCAACAACCTCTAAATGAAACATATCATCGACCTTATAGAAAATAGATAGGCCGGTAGCATAAACCCTAAACCCTAAACATTTAAGTTTACCAATTCAGTCGGTTGAATTCTGATCGTTGATCATACTGCATTGAATACAACGGTCTTGAACATATCTCAAGATGTTCTCCATCATTCATTCTTTGCCACTTCAGGAAGCTGATAACCCATCATGCGTTCTCCACCATTTATAGAAACTTCACACATTCCTGAGGTGGATAGGATCAATCTCCTTCATGCAAGATCCTTCACACATACAAGGCTGATGTGGCAACATGATCTGATCTTCATTACAATGTTAACTCATCACATGATGTCATCGGTTGAATCACATAGGCTTGGAACACTTCAACCAGAAACCCTGAAGTTGAGACTACCAACCGGTAGTCATGCAAAACTTCCATATACCTGTTCTCACACCAATATACCGGTTCACCTCAAACAAACATACCACTTCACCTTTGTCACATATACTAGTTTACAATGTTATACCAGTTCTCACATATACCAGTTCTCAGTATCATATCGGTTCTCTTTCTAGTTGCTTACTTCAATATATTGGTTCACTCTTTAGCATATTGACATCAATGACAACATACAATATCATCATGCCATCATACTCTACACATATGCCAACAATCTCCCCCTTTGGCATTGATGACAAAATACAAAGATATTTGTCCACTTCACATCTTCTCCCCCAATACTATAGATATCTTCTCCGCTTCACATCTTCTCCCCCTTTGACAATAATGCCAAAGTGGAGGCACAAGCTTACCACGTTCCACTATGCTTCTCCCCCTGAGGAGTTTCATCCTTCAACACATCAATCCTGAAAAGATTTTGATAATGTAGTACTTGACTGATGTGGAGCACATACCTTTAGTTCACCTCTTGAAGGGGTAGCACCCCTAATTCACCTCTTCAATAGGTAAATGCAGCCTTCTGTAGAGGCTTGGTGAATATGTCTGCTAACTGCTCCTTACTGGAAACATGTTCTAGTACAACCTCTTTGTTCTGAACCTTCTCCCTCAAGAAATGATACTTGAGCTCAAAGTGCTTGGTTCTAGCATGCAAAACCGGATTCTTGGAAATGTTAATAGTACTTGTGTTGTCACAAAATATACTTACCGATTCAGAGACAGGAACTTTGAAGCCATCTAAGACATGCTTCATCCAAATTGTCTGGGTGCAGCTCATAAATGCTTCAACATACTCCGCTTCAGCTGTAGACTGAGAGATACAACTTTGCTTGTTACTCATCCATGAGACTAGTCTACCACCAAGAAAGAATGCACCACCAGTTGTGCTCATCCGGTCGTCCACATTACAAGCCCAATCGGCATTGGTAAAAACTTTGAAACTAAAGTCATTACTGTATGGATACCACAATCCATACTCTATGGTTCCCTTAAGATATCTTAGAGTCCGCTTGACTGCTACCATGTGGGATTCTCTTGGACTTTTTTGAAAGTGTGCAAAAATGCCTACTACATTTGCAATGTCTGGTCTATTGTGTACTACATAGTGCAACTTACCGATCATTGATTGGTATTCCTTCTCATTTACCAATGCTGAGTCATCCTCTTTTGATAATTTACAACTGGTCACCATCAGTGTACCAACCGGTTTACTGTCTTCCATGCCAAAGGTCTTCAACACCTCTTTGACATACTTGGACTGGGTGATAAAGATACCATCTTTCAATTGTTGGATCTACAGTCCAATGAAGAATTTAATCTCTCCTATTAGGGACATCTCAAATTCCTTCTTCATCTCATCAGCAAACTCATGACTCTTATCATCTCCACCAAATATTATATCATCAACAAATACTTCACGGATCAGAATTTGATCTCCTTATGATTTCAAGTAGATATTGCTATCTTCACTTGTTCTTTGAAATCCTATCTTCACAAGATGGGAGTGGAGATGGTCATACCATGCTCTAGGTGCCTGCTTTAGCCCATACAAGGCTTTATGTAGCCTACACACCATGTTGTTGTCTTCTGATAGGACAAACCCATCTAGTTTCTCTATGTACACCTCCTCTTCAAGTATTCCATTCAGGAATGTAGATTTTACATCCATTTGATATATTTTGAATCCCTTAAAAGCTACATATGCAAGAAGCATACGAACTCCTTCCAATCTGGCTACAGGAGCAAAGGTTTCTCCATAGTCTTCCCCTTCTTCTTGGGCATATCCTTTGCACACCAATTTGGCTTTTTTCCTTATCACTGTGCCATCTTCATTCAGTTTATTTCTAAAAACCCATTTGGTGCCAATGACATTCTTATTCTCAGGTCTGGATACCAGAGACCATGTACCATTCTTTTCTATCTGGTCAAGTTCCTCTTCCATTGCCTTGATCCAGTCTTCATCTTTATGTGCTTCTTTAAATGATTTAGGCTCAAATTCAGAGATCATGCAAGAATTCTCTCTGACCTTCTTCTTGTAAGAATTCTCTCTGACCTTTCTTCTTCTTCTTCTTCTTCTCCATCATCATCATCGAGAAACTGTCGATTTTGATCATCATCTACTTCATCTTCTACTTCTTTGGTATCTTCTTCTTCCATCACATTATACTTTATCGTCCTTCCTCTTGGATCATGTCTAACAACAAATGACCAACCTAGTTTATGTGGAAGCTCTGAGTAAAATACTTGCTCACATTGGCTTGGAAGAACATAGGGCTCATCCCCAACTGGTTCAAATGACCTTATATTAACCATTGTAAAACCATTATCATGTTCAATAACAGTTCTATCAGGACCATTTTTTATTCAATCGTAGCCTGTACCATTTGACGACGAACAAAACTAATTTGAAGGAATTAAAGTCACACTCAAGTATATCATCCAAAATGCCATTATATCAAGTTTGAGATTGTTGAGGATGTATGTCATTTCTCAATGAAATATTTGTCACCTCAAAGACTGCAGTGATGCTAGAATCACAAATTTTCTTCATGTCATCCAATTTTTTTATGCGAAATTTATGACCATTGTAGCACATAGTGTTGTGGTGTTTGACCTGCGATATGTCAAACATGTAAAATTTATTATATTGTGAGTTGATAAACATATGGGTGATTAATAAATTTATACGTACCTATTTATCTCTTAAACCATATGCTAAATCAATTTCCCTTTGCCTAACATTGGAATCTCCATTACGATGAGCTTCTTTAACCAATGAAGCCACACCTTCCCATGTTAATGTGTGTCTAGAATGTTGAAAATGTTCAATCCATACCATCATCCAATCAAGATTGTTTGCAATATACAAATGTAGTGCATCCCACTCTCGACAAAATGTACAAAAAATAAATAGACGTCTTACAACCGATTTATTTTGAAGATTAAGAATTAATTAACTAGAATAACATCTTATAATTATCTCTCACTTTCCTCAATCTACCTTTCCCCGTCAAGTACTCCCCTTCAAATTTGTTAATGTGGTTGGGATCCCAAATGCGATCCACGTGGATCTTTGCTGCAAACTTAGAAAGATATTCAGAAATGTACACCATACTCTGGTATACCATATATCCCTCCACCATAGAACTCTCAGGATGTGCTCTTTGTCGAACCAAAGCCTTCAAAACTTTCAAGTGCCTCTCAACCATCCACATTGACCTAGTGTGTATAGGTCCACACAATTCAATCTCCTCAACTTGGTGTATGAGGTAGTGTTCCTGTGCATTAAAAAAAGCTAGAGGTAGACACTTTTGCATTTCACACATTATATGAGGAATTTTTCTCTTCCAATATTTTATATCTTCTTTATGGATTTCTTTACATGACAACCACCTACAAGATATTCAAGACGCAAAAAAATATATTACATAACAAGTAAAACAAATCACAAATATAATATCTATACAATGAACTGAACAAATATCACTACTTACCTCAAGTATTTTCCAAGATCATATATGACTTGCTTGACATTATTGTCGAAGTCGTCTAGGAGAGATAGAAGTAGAACATACTGCAACAATTATAAAATTATCTTTTCATTTTTTTTAAACATAATACAATGAAAAGTACACGTACGTGTAGCACTTAAATACATAGTAAAAACACAAGAACATGAATTACCTTAATGAAGGTATTCCAATCATGCGTTTTCATCCCTGGGCCACATTCACTTTTCTTTGATATGAGATTGTTTATGTTCGCAGCAAATCCTGTTGGAAATCAAATTTTTCGTATGACTTCTTTTATAGCATTACTTTGCTAGTCCATTAATAACCAAGGAAGCTCACTTATATTAATCTGGTCTCCATAGCTATTTGATTGAATGACATTTATCATTGCATGATTGGAATCTTGAATGTCACTACATATTTTGACAATTTTTTCTTTGTCACGCCTTCCATCCAATATTTTCCATAATGTCTCTATTATATTCTTTCCAATATGCATAGTATCAAACAAATGTACAATTTGTAACTGCTTGTAGTAGGGCAACCTACTAAATTGTCGGGGATAACTTTTTAGTCCCTTAGGAAGGTGGTCATTTATGCCTTCACGACCTTCATGATCATCAATCACATCATCAGTAAACAAAACAAAATAGAAAATATGTTGTATGACATAAACCATTAGATGGAATGAAATTACCTTAACGATTAATTCTATTATATTCCAACTTCCATAGGTGAGGTGTCATTCTTCGTGGCTTTGATGTATTATCTTCTTTCCCATTGAAAAGATGTTTTTCAGTGTTTCGATACTTATGATTTTTGTGGAGAAAGTGTCTATACTCATCAAACACCTGTTTTCCTAAACTTTTTGAATGACGAGATTTCATCTTTGGACCACAAACTGGACATGCAAATTTTCCCTTTGTTTGAAGACCTACAAGATAATGTATAATTGGATTAAATATGATAATTTTTTGAATTATAATGTTCATCCACAACTTAAACACTATAACATACCACAAAAATGTGTTAGCCCTGGGGCATCGTGTATTGTCCATAGAAGCATCGCATGGAATTGAAATTGTCTTTGTCCTATTGGTCTAGAGATGTCATACATAGTGACACCATTCCATAACTCCAACAACTCATCAATAAGAGGCTCAATATATACATTCATATCTTTAACTTGGTACTTACCTAATTGAATGAACAAAAACATTACATAATTATTATGACCATTTTACTGCAATATTTATAATTAAATGTAGACGACTATATTTAAATGATAAAATACCTAGAACAATCATTGACAACATTATGTGCTCCCTCTTTATTGACATCCAAGGAGGAATGTTATTGTTGATAACAAAACAAGCCACACTGAGTAAACAGATCTCATCTCTCCAAATGGATTGACACCGTCCGCTGCCAATGAAAGCCTGAGATTACGAGGTTCTTCTTTAAAGTGTGGCCACTTTTCCTCTATGTCCATAAATGCTGAACCATCCAAAGGAATTCGAATAATGTCATCTTGACTTCTATTGTGTGCATGGTAATCCATAAATTATGCCAAGCTAGTGCACTTGAATAATCGTTGCACACGTGGAATAATGGGAATATAGTGAAGAACCTTGCGAGGAACCCTTTTTGTTATTTGATATGTTTGATATCTACTGATATGACATTTAGGGCATTCAGTTCTAAATTCTTGTTGTTTGTGATATATAATATGATCATTGGGACAAGCATCTATTGCTTGATACTCCATTCCAATATCTTTCATAATGGCAGATAATTATCAGTATGAGCGAGGTAGAATATTTGATGGTGGTACCAAAAACTCACCTATCAATCTACAGCAAAAAACTATAATTTGTTAATATAAATCATATTAATGGTACAACATGATTCACCATTTATTATGACATATATGACATACCTTAACATACGTGAGATTATTATGTTGGATAAACCATCCATAACCTTCAAGTTCACCAACAACAATACAGTGGAGAGAAGAGTTGTCTGCGAGCCTTCATAAAGGGCCTCAGATGCCTTCTCAAGTAGAGGGACATCATGAACAACATCAAAGTCATATTCATCATCATGATCAGTTGCGCGAGTACTAAATATGTCATGGATCAATGTATTTGTACCATCATCTTCAATTTTGTTTTGTGGCTCATGATCATCATCTTCCATGGGATCATTATCTTCAGCTTCGATATTCACACCTCCATGTTCGTCCACTTCGAAAACCATACTCTTCAGGTTGTGTTGATCCATATCATGTGCTCTGGGCTGCTCGACCTATATAAAATTGATAAACATAAATAAACCATGATCATGATCTCATCATCAAGTGATTTATTATGTATATAAATTGTTAAAATGATATAATGAAAAACTTACCAATGGATGATAATCATGTCCACCTTCAATGTGACCATGTAGCCTACAATGTTTCTTAGTTGTTTTGATTAGAAGTCTTCTAATCTTTAACCCCTTAGAAATTTTGCAGGGATAATAACATTTTCCATCACCTTTTCTTTTCAAGTTAGACCACAATCTAGTAATTGTCTCCTTATTTTGTTGTTCATTTATATTGTCTGGCATGGTCTTTCTTCAGAGGCAAGAAAATCGGGCTATAGAGCTAGTTATATAGAAGTTGAAATCTTAGTTATGATATCACGTTTCAGTATAATATACCAAATTAAATTACTTGAACATAGAAATTATCATCATTGAACCAAAACCATTTAACTCTTCTTTTTCATCTCAAAACATATCTAATGGATTTGTGGTATGCAATCCTTGTATCATATCTTAAGTTGAATAATATCTAATTGGGGTAATCCATGAGTGTCTAATGTGAATTCATTATCAATATTGTGAAGTTGTCACGAGTATGGTGATAGTCATTCCTTATAGGATCCTCTCAATATTGTCCAAATCAGTCTAAAAGGAAAGAAACTATCCATTCCCATGCTCATGCATACTTACATGACTAATGTTTCCCTTGTGTATCCTAAACATTGGAGAGACCTTATCTGACTTGCCTAATCAATGTGGTTGTTGTCTTAATATGAAATACTGAGTTCTACCCTTGCCTCTGCATCAAACTTCTCACATCATGTTTCTTCAACAAAACACACTAATATGAATTGAGCCAACACCATGAGGATAGGGTCAAGTATCATGGCAACAAATCATAATACTTGAAGACGGGGTTCCCACATAAGTGTTGGCTCTCAACAATGCCACACTTCCAAAATTGTCAGTCTCAAGACTTCTCCTATTGGGTCAACACTCATTGATGGCCACAAGGCCAAATCAATGTATCTAGGCTTCGAACTCCTTACTCTAGGCTTGGAGGACCCTACATAAGGTCTATAAACACTCACTTGGTATTACAATAGAAAGAGCCTTCCTCTAGAACTTTGTTTGCAATGCACACATCATTGGTAATCATTATTATGATGGAAGGTCTATTAGGATGGTAAATAAAATGTTTATTCTTTTTCCACCCTTTGAAACTACAACAAGGTATTTGACTTGGCAGGGTCTCCACACATCACTTCAACAACAAACATTAGGCAATTCAACCTTTTGCCTTCTCAATGCATTTTTTTTTGTCTTTCACTAGTTTTCTCAGTCTGATACATAGGGATATCAGACCTTTCATGGCATCATCACACGTGCCTTCTAATATGTAGTCCTTTCATATTTTAGGTGCCTACACACTATGTTGTTATTAAGTATTGATGTAGTCTTAAGAAATCTCATGACTCCATTACATGTCCACACTTGGGTTTACAAACACAACTCTGTCAAAACAAAAACAATATTACTAGTAAAACTATGACTGTGACAATCAATACCCTTAGGATAGTCATAGAAATTTAATCTATTTTATTTGGTTTTGATCCACAAACCCTTCTGAAGGTTGCATAGGGTCACCTCACCCCTCTTTGTGTCATCAACCACTTCAAAATACCAATCGCTTGGTCTTGCCACCAAATTATTCACTCTTACTGCCTTTTACTGTCTGATACATAGAGATATCAGACTGTCCTCATGCCCAAACACATACCAAATCTAATTTGGAGCCTTGCACACAACATAATATGATACATAGAATGAACAAAGGTATTCCCACACATTTGGGTGAATTTATATGCATCGGAAACCAAACTATACATTATTTACTCCTCTCGATAAACACTAGGCAGGGTTTTGACATTTTTTGGAAAAACTATGATATCTTCTTTAAAACACTATGAAATTCAATGCCACAAAAAGACAAAATGAAGTTAACTCTATAAACTGCAATCTTGTATTTATTTTTAATCGATGCTTTCCTACATTTTTTGATTTTCCATCTTGTTAGAAATCTCATCTCTATTATGCTTTGATGGATGTCGCATCCTGTTACAAACCTCACATTTTGGCACTGGCAGAAAGGATTTTAGCAAAGGTTGTGGAATATGGCTTTTACATCTACCAATTGTCATTCCATCTTATGCATATGGCTTTTACATGTAGAAGAAATAAATTTGATAAATAGGCCATATGGTGGATGATAAGTGAAGGATGTAAGTACTAAAGGTGTGGCACTAGTGGCTTTGGTACATGAAGGTGACTAGAGGTTGTGGAAGGAGAAATGGTGGAAGTTGGATCTATGGTAGAGGTGGGAGTAGATGTTATTTACGCATGAAAATGTTAAGCTAATACTCATAAAATAGCTAGGAATCCAACTTAAGGCATTCTATTTGTTAATAAATTTCTCTACCATTGAGCTACTGCCCCCTTTCTTACCATTCCATTGTTGGCTTGAGTGTAGATTATTTTCAACACCCATTACAAGACACATTATAGGTTCTTGGGGCTCCTAACCTAACCTAGATTTGATAACATTTTGAGCTACTACTCATGGACTAGTTAGGTTACCAATATATGACCTTCTATTTTTTGTTAGAATGTGATCTATGACTAAGTATTAGAGGATCTTACTAACTTGGGTATCATGCTTTTATGTGTCTCTGACATGACTCCTAGTAACTATATAAGGATCTTACTATTCCTAGATCTATGCCTTGTCTTTTTGATATGGTTCCTAGTGAGAATATATGAATCTTACTAGTTCTAAATGTCATAACTTTGTGTTTTACATGCTCCATGTGTGTTACCAATGTTACTCATATTACTCACTTTGTACTTCCCTTTTATCTCAATACTGTAGATTGACAATATCATAAGTCTTGGGAGCTACCACCTTTCCAAACTTGTAGTCATCTTGAATCTTCAATATCTTGGTTTCAGAACATTTGGTTTCTCCATATTTTCCCAAGAGGACATGAGCATAATTTCATACTCTTGCTAAGAGGGGGCTAAATATTGCATCATAAGTTGTATCTCTTTATAAATATACACTAGGTTTGGACTCACTTTAGTGGTTGTGCCTTATTTAGGCCTAATTGTACTTAGGTTTTAGAATGTTTCCATAAATTTGGTTCATTCCCTTATTCATGATGTTCCTCATGGCTCAATTTTCTAGGACTAGGGTCTTGGGAACCCTTATTCATGGAAATTGGACCTAAAAGCTGAAAGATGAATTTTGGATTCACAAATAGTAGGAATTTTCTCTCCAAATTTGGACTTTTCCAAAAGTTCAATTTGAAAAGGTGCAAGCCACATATAGATACAAGTCTATTTCTCATTTCAAACCCTTATAAACTCCAACCCACATCTACCAATTTTTCAATCAAGCAATTCAAATCAATTGAGCATAGATCTATAATCAAGGGACAAGGCATTAAAAGATACAACTTTGTTACATCAATTATGTTCAACTACATTATGTTTTTCCATGATGAAAGCATACACTACCATGTTCTAGAAACATTAAAGCATTTCAAAATTGAGGTATATTTGTTAATTTTTTATTTACATATATGTTTGAAACATATTAACACAAACTGTAATGTTATGAAGCTTCCTCTACTAGATACCTCCCTAGAATTGGTTCAAGATGACTCTCACGCACATTTGTAAATGTGGAAGGAAACATAGATATGCCTAAGTCTAAGAGCATAGTATAACTACAGTATAGTATGCTCTCAAACTTAGGCATATCTGCTTCCTCTGCTAGATACCTCCCTAGAACTGGTAAGCTCATTCTTCACTATGTATACATCCTAGTGCCATGGTAGGGGCAGGGTGGGAGAGAGGGAAAAGAGAAACAAAGGTCGATTTCCCTCCAGGGAATATAGAATTCATGGTGGCGAAAGGGGAAGACTGAACATCAACAACTGAGGAATGGGGGCAACATTAAAAGACTTCCGATGACCTAGGAACGGCAAAGCACAGGTAGTTGTGAAATGCAGTGGATAGCTCAAGCAATGGGTGGGACGCAAGCAATTCCTCATATATGCAAATCAATGAATGAAGGTGAAGATTCAGCTACCTCGAATGGTGAAGATTCTACCCAAGCAATTCCATAAATTATGTAAATATTATGCAAATCCGAAATTCCTCATGCAAATATTATGCAAATCTGAAGATTCAATGAATGAAGGTAAAGATTCAGAAATTCCTCATATTATGCAAATCCAAAATGAAGGTGAAGATTCTACCTCGAATGGTGAGTGTGTCATTTGATCTTGCGAGGGGTTGAGCTCAACGCGAAAGCATGCGTGGGATTGCAAATGTCACAAATGACTTGCCCTCTTTTTTTTTTTTTAAGTATAATGCTCGTTGTCATCGCAATTGCGATGAACACGGGCACATTTTTGAAAAATAAATAAATAAATTTCATTGCTAATGTCTTCTCTGTCGAAACCAAATGTGAAATTATTATCAGAATTTCGACGAATTCGTGCATTTCTTAAAAAAAAATCAAATTTGGTCACAATATACCTTCTCCACCAGAAACCTCCGTTGGAATTATAGACCAAATGTATTAGTGGGGTCTTACAACCCACACTGGATTCATCGAAAACTATTGCCCTAGGGAGAATTTTTCCCTTTCTATCAGATTTGATTTGTTCCCTCTCCATCCACATCATTTTTTAGATGAATTCAAGGAATTCTAACCTTGGAGAGATAACAATAGGCACTACATGGGGGCCCTGCTGCCATAAATTCTTATTATTGTACGATTCTATAAAAGAAGAAATCCCCAAAATTGTGGGTGAATGCACACTCAAGATAGACATGTTCATCAGCCTTGCAACTCCTTATTTTCAATAGTTTGATTATCTGTTTAGGTAGCCTCGACAGTACTACCCCAAGACTTGTCAAAATGTTCATCACAAAATGGTCGAAGAATACACAAAAATCACCAAACTTAGATCCCTTGTCTCAAATCTAGGTCCATTTTTGCACCGGCCAAGGGAGACCTATGTAGGGATCATTTGTCTTTATTCTCAACTCTGGGCCCCAATATGCTCTATTTTGATAAAGAATTAAGTGTCACACCAAAGAATAGTGCAAGAATTCCAATTTTTCATCCTTATTTTGAGCTCTCACCAATCCCTCGTGAATCTTCTCATGAATAGAACTTGAAAAATCATACAATTCATTTATTGAGGGGTGTTGAATATTGATGGCTATCACCATAAGATCAATGAGCAATTTGGTGAGCCCACAATCAACTCCAAGGACCTGCCCTAGTACATAATAGGTTTTAACAAAATATAGTCAAGCTTGAAGGGCTCCCTTTTAGATGGCAAGACATAATTTTGTGAATCTTTGTAAAGTTTCCTCATGAAATGAGGAACAAGATCCTTCCTGTACCAGTCCTTTTTGTTCTCATAGTTGCTCTTCAAATTATACCTGTGTATAATTGTGAGGGCAGCCTTATCTAAATCAAAACATTGAATGATAGACCCGAGAGAGATGTCTAGTAGGACATATTCTTCAGTAGTCCTAACTGTTTGACTTGGAACATCATATGCCTTTTCCAGCTCCCTTATGAACATAGGCTCTACAAAAACATTAGGCACCACCAATTTTCCAAGGTTTAGTGTCCAGGGGTTGCACATTGGGATGGCCTTGTCTCTGTTTCCATAGAATGAATGAAAAATGTCCCAACCCCTTTCCTTGGTAAAGGCATCCCTACACCCTACCTCTTTATCATCGAAGAGATTCCTCATATGATCCTGCATTATGGATCCCTCAAATAATTCCAGCATGTCTTGGGATAGGCTCCTAGTCTGTTTGGTTTCCCTCCATGTGATTTCTTCCAATCTATGTTCAACCTCTTGTTGCAACTCTTTAGGGGTCATGGCAGGAGCAAGAGGAGCAGTAGGTTGCACTAGTGGCTGCTCCACCTGAGCTAATGACTCCCCTTTGGATAGCTTCCTAGAGAGATTTTCAGGCTTGGGGGTCTTTTGTTTTGTTTTAGTAGCCTCTTTGGCTGGCTCCTGAGGGTTTTCTCCTTGTGGGATTGGCTTTTGAGGAATTGGGGTTTCCTTAGGAGATGAATTAACTAGAGAAGGAGCATGATGTGTAGGGGATGGGGTTTTAGCAAAGGCAGCCTCAACTAAAGCCTTCTTGGTGCTCTCCCACTTATTTAGATTGGGATTCCTTGTTTTAGGAGTGGGAGACGGCTCATCTAAAGATTCACTATCAGATGATAGTGATGGTCTTTTAGATGGTTTTTCTTTTTCTCTTTGTGGCCTTCTCTTTCGAAGGGGAGCTAGGTTCGGCCTCCTCTGATACTTGCAAGGAGGTTCTATGGTTTGGTTGCACAAAATGGGAACCTACAATTTCTTGCATAGGGGGAACCATATCTAGAGGTGTAGCCTCGATGATGAGAATTGAGGATCTTGCCTCAGTTGTGCGGGATTTCTTGGTAGTAGGGGTAGCAGATTGCTTAGTAGGGGATGTCATCTTAACAATTTGGACTGATTAAAAACTTGGAAAGCAAATGCAAGAGTAAAATCTACTGACTTGTAGGACACACATGCAAACAACTCAAGATATTACTGTAATAGTCTGATAATGCACACAAGTGGGAAAAAACACTTACCGGTTTTCTCTTCAACTAAAAATGTTGGGAAGCACACTGGAATGTTGAAATTCACCTTTTTCTCACTCTATGCTACTTTGGAATATCTCTAGATGCAAGGTAAGAAATAAGGTCACTAAATTTTTAATTTATTGTGATGCCATTAATTCATTTGTGTTGGACAGAGGTAATCATTGGCAGGTCATCTTTGAATTTCATTCGTCGATCTAGCAGTTGACGATCAGGATTGCTCGTTGGCCTTCCTTGAATAATGACGTGGCATTCTCTTAAAGTTCCCCATGTCAAATTATCCATCTTAAATTTCCTGTAGGATAAGCTTCTATTGTAATTTTCCTTTGTTTTACTTATCATGTGGTGTCAGTAGTCATTCCTTCTATCTTCGTGAGATAAGCTTCTATTTTCTTTCTTTGGAGATCTTATCCCACATTGATCTTAACCCTTCCTAACCGTTCCTTTCATCTATCACATGCAAGCCCCTTTCTTTGTGTTTTTATCATCCGCGGGATAAGATTTTGAACTAGCCTTTTCTTATCTCAGAGCATCTTTCTTATCCTCATGGGGACACGTGGGATAAGGCTTCTCTTATTTCCCCTTCATAATTCTTATCCTACGATGCACCTTTGAGTTTCACCATTGTTATAGATCTTTTATGTCCCGTGAGATAAGCCCTTTTACCTTTTTCTTAACTATTTTCTTATCTCGAGACTCTTTTCTTATCCCCACGAGGATGCACAGGATACAAAAAGAACTGCATCCTTCTTTGTTAGCTTATCCCACGTTGCCTCACAATGCAATTATAGCGGCTTGGAAATTCATTGGGATAAGACTTTACTGCTTGTTTCCTTCGACCGCTCCTTATCCCATGTTGCTCTTTGCTTACCCTGTAGTTCTTTCAAGATAAGGACTCCTTTGTAATTCTTTCTTTCTTCTTATCCCTTGGTACCAGATTATTGATACAAATGTGTCCTGGGATAAGATGCACTCTTTAAATATTACCATTTCCTTATCCTAGAAGATTGAGATTCTCATTGAAACCACCTGCGGGATAAGAAATAAGGGGTGCTTCCTAAGGAAATCTTATCCCACGCAATCAAGCCACTTGAGGACGACACTTAAGTGATTGTTTAGAACATGTGGATAACTTCATGGATTAAGTGGTTGTGCACGGGGCCTTCCTACGAGATAAAGGACTTAAGACCTAGGGTTTTAAGCAGTACTTAGGAATATTTATCCCATGATGTCATTTACCCCTTCTTCTATCCTTGTGGGATAAGCTTTTATGTGTTCTACCTTGGAAGCCTTATCCTGCGTTTCTCCTAGCCTTCTCCCTGCAAGCCCTTTTCCTTTAGGGTCCTACCATCTATGGGATAAGCCTTTGGACTAGCTTTGTCTTATCCCATAGTACTCCTTTTATCCCCGCGAGAAAGCATGGGATAAGCTTTCCCTTATTTTCAGCTTATAACTCTTATCCCACGGCCATCTCTGAACAAGAGGAACACATCACGGGATAAGACTTCCTCTTCTTTCCTTTAACACTCTTATCTCGTGGTGCACCTTTGAGTCTTACACATTGTGTTGGCATATGCACACTCCAATGAGACATTGTATGTGATTGAAGGTTTTGTCATTGATGGAAACCTTGCAATCCTATGGCACCGGCAAAAGCAGATTACACTCTACATCGGCACTCAGGACATCGGCACTGACACAGAAGAAAGGAAGTATACCGACACAGAGGCCGATAGGATTTTGTTATACTATATTTTTTTTATTATTGTAACAATGTGTAAGCCGACTTGGCAAATTGTAAAATAATTCTTATATATAAAAGAGATCATTGTAGACATTTTGGATGATAGGTAGAAGATTTATAGGAAAATACTAGGCAGACCTATTGTGCGAAATATAGGTCAAGGGATATATGTAAAGAATAAAGCAGGAACCGGTACTGAATTAGGCATTGAAGATGCTATTGTAAAGCAATACAAGATATTGGATTTGTATAATCTTTATTGTAAGTTAGGGAGACTTCCCATTGAGCAGTGAGCTCTAGGCAGTTGGCCTTCCTGCATGTGCAGGCCCCTATTGTAAGTAATATTCTCTTATTGGCCAGTGAGTGAATATTGTGGGTCACAAATCCCACTGAGGTTTTTCCCACATTGGGTTTCCTCATTAAAATCTTGTGTTATGGTGTGCTTTTCATGTGGATGTTCTTGATTCTGTCTATTGCATTATTTCTTGCATACCGGTACACTGTTATATTATGTTCTTCATGTTTTAAGTTAAGAAATTCCAATAACCAGTCAAATACTGATTCACCCCCACTCTCAGTATCTGTGGGATCCCTAACAATTGGTATCAGAGCTTGGTCCTCTATTTTCAAAAGCCTAATAGCTTGAGGAAGATCTTGACACCGGTAAAGATGGAAAATCTAATGAAGCAACTTGAAGGAGCTCTTACAGACTATGATGCAGAAAAATTGAAAAATATCAAACTAGAAGATGATTTAAGAGCAACTCGGGACATCATTCAGGCACTTCATGAAAATTTTACTGTTGCAAGAAACAAGAGATCATGACAACAAAAAATGAAATGCAGGATATGACTATGAGATTTTGCAAAGAGATTGAGGATAGGAAGAAGAATGAAGAAGAATTAACCAGAAGACTAAGTGATGCAGCAAATGAGAACACAAGACTTAGCTATGAAAATGACATGTTGAAGACAGATCTGATGCATACTCAGAATGACTCAAATGAACTAATGAGACAAAAAGAAATCTTGGAAAGGGAATTGGAAACTGCAAATCAACATAAAGAAAAATTCAAGAAAAGCTCAGAAGAACTTGGTACCTTATTGAAGAATCAAAAACCTAAAGGTGACACTTCTAGAATTGGCTTTGAAGTTGGTGAAAGCTCCGGTACTGCAAATACTCAGGATCACAGCAAACCAGTAAGATGACCTAATGCCTATAAATTCAATGGAAAATGCTTTAACTATAATAAGTAAGGTCATAGAGAAAATGAATGTAGATCTAGAAATTATCAGAATATCAACACACCCACTGGTCAATGTTCTAAATGCAACAAAGTTGGTCACAAATCTGAAAACTACAGAATGAATGTGAGATGTTATGTTTGTGGAAGATTTGGACATTTATCTAATCAATGCAGAACACAAACCGGCATAGGCTATGGAAAAGCTATTCAGAAAAATAATGTAACTTGTTATGCATGTAACAAGATTGGGCATATTGCTAAATTGTGTAGAAGTAAAGGAACACCGGAAGACAACAAAAGTTCTAGCTTGAAAGGTAAAGAAAAAGTTGAAGAGGTTAAGCAAGAATTCTCAAAACAATGGATTAGAAAAGTTGATCTAAATATTGGGAATACTCCTCCACCGGTAGAACAAACCAATGCTTCACCGGCAAGATAGAGTGATACTTCACCGGAAGGACAGGGCAGTGCTCCACCAGCAGGAAGTTCTTCATCCAATTGAAGAAAATTTCTTTGAGGGTTTGGCAATCTAATGACACATGTATTATTATTCCCTCGGTTAGAGATAAGAAGTTGGAAATTACTTATTACCGACAAACAATGTTAAGTGAATACTTAACTAGCATGCAATTAATGTGGTAGATGGCGAAAAGACACTATAAAATTAAGGTTTTGGCTCCATTTCATTTCACTAAGATTTCAAATTTTTGAAGAGCTCGAAGATTCTGAGCTAAGGCATTTCAAGCAAGAAGCAAGAACACTCCAAGCAATCATCCATCCAAGGTAGTAAAAGGTATTTAATCATGGCATCCACCTCTGCAATTGAATATATAGCAAACCCTACTATTGTTGAAGTAATAAAAAGACCTAGGCCCGTATTTCAGTTAGTTCCCGAGATAGCAAAGAAGGATGATACCTTAGGTGTTTTTTCTCAAATTCCTAAGGGAGTTGTTTATGCTAAAGACCCCAGAATGTACATCCACTGCAACATTGAGGAATTAGGAGATAAGGAAATTAAAACCATGTATAAAACCGTGATATGTGATAATACCGGAAATGTAAAAGATGAACACAAGATCATTGAGACCCTAGGATTTACAGAGATCCTTAGCATTCCTGAATTTCCCAAGGATGTGATTAGGATAGTCTTGAGCAGGGTACATGGAGAGTTTTTCTGGTTAGATTCAATCCACAAGATCACCAAGGAAGCTGTGAAAGCTGTCACAGGGTTACCGGCCACCGGTAAAAGACCAGATAAAACAAAGAAGGTTTCCAATGACCTAGTTATAAACCTAACTAGCGCAACATTCGACAAGAGGTACCTAAGAGTTAATGATGTAACAAATATCAATGTAAGATTCATCAGCATGATATTAGGATATAAAGCTACTCATGCAAACAGACTTAATTCAGTTTCAAGCTTATGCATTAAGAGTGCTTATGACATGGTCACAGACAATGCAAAAATTGATATATGTGAATGGTTAAAAGATGAATTAATTAATAACCTTGGAAAGATCAAGAAGGACAAGAAAGGAACTTTCAGGTTTGGAAATCTATTAGTATGTCTGATGCTACACATAACAAAATAGGTTCCCAGTATAGGTTACAAAGAACTTGGATATGATATACGGGTAGGCAAACAATTAACAAAACTATTCAATAATATGGGTGAGAACAAGGAAAACAATATTCATGACTTTTTTCAAGCATTAAAGACCAAAATGAAGAAAAGAATAAGGTTATCACAGAAAGTTGTAGACAAATACAAAGATGAAATATGCTTTGTAATCAAGAAAGATGAAATCTGGATGGAAGCGGTCATCCCAAGGATAGTTTGGGTAACCGAGATGGGCTATGAAATAGATGATCACATAGTTGAAACATATGCTAAAGCACTTCTGGAAGCCCCCAGAGAACCTAAAGAAGAAGTATTTGGTAGTGCTGAAACCATAGAAAGTCAAATACAATCTAAGAAGAGAGTGAAAAAGATTGAGGCAATTGTAAGGAAAGGTTCCAGACAAGAAAAAGCCATCAAAGAAGATGTATTGAAGAAAACTAGTATAACAGAGGATGAGTTAGTAGCTCCACAACCTAAAACTCACCTATCACTGGTAGGTACTTCTTCAGGAAGTGACATGCCTGCAACTTTCAAAAGAGTTGTAAGAAAAAGAGATCCCTCATCGGCAACCACACCCTCACCCAGGAGGACAAGGCAAAAGCAACAAGCAGTGAGATCTCCGATAAGAAAGGCCACACCAAAGAAGAAACTGACACCCAAGAAGAAGAAGAGGACAAACAAAGACTTGGCCCCTCTTGATATACTACTGAATGAAATCATAGAGGAAGGTAAATTGAAGAACATAGAGAAAATATATGACACTCTAATAGCTAATGAAAAAGAGCAAGTTGAAAATAGTGTTATATTACACATGGATATGTATAAGAAGTTTTTAATGGAAGTAGTCAATGAAGTTCCAGATGAACTATTCAAAAGACTAGAAGCAAGAAGACAAGCAGTGATAGAACTGGATAAGAAAATAAAGATTGAAAAGCTACTTACTGTATATCTGGTAAACTCTCCCCAAAAAATTGATGACCTAATTGTTCAAGCCAATAGGACAGTATTTTCTACTGCACACAGGCACATTGCTTTAATGGTTGGAAGAGTAAATGAGGTGACTGAAGAAACTGAAGATGGATGGGATATATTCCTGGTTGAGAAAGAAAAACAAGAAGAGTACAGGAACCCCAAACCCATAAAAGTTTATCAGAAAGATAGAGACAAGGGGAAAGGAAAAGTTGGTGGACCACCTAGTATCAAGGTTAGAGACAACTTACCCCCACCTCCTTTAAATACTCCACCAGTAAAAACAACAACTACAGTTGATCAACCGGTAGCTGAGAGTATGGATGTAGAGGATAATAATCCTAATCCTGAAGTCCTATATACTATGGATATTGATACTCAGAAGATCAACATAGTGGTAGACAAAGATACAACAGATAAGACTGATATGGCTAGTGAGCCTTCGGTGACTAAGGAAACTGATAACTCGCAAGACAAATTGGCAGAAAATAAAGAACAAAAGGTAGAGACTCAGACACAGACTGGGACAACACAACAAATAGAGGAACAAATAGAGCAAAAGGCTTCGAAATAGGA
The DNA here is from genome assembly GCF_030272615.1 of Cryptomeria japonica. Taxonomy (NCBI): domain Eukaryota; kingdom Viridiplantae; phylum Streptophyta; class Pinopsida; order Cupressales; family Cupressaceae; genus Cryptomeria; species Cryptomeria japonica. The sequence goes on from NC_081408.1 coordinate 769,246,491, forward strand.
ATAGGTACATAAGGAAACAGTACCACGGGCAACTAGTGAAAAACCATTGCTTAAAGAAATACAGACACAAATAGACCTACCAGAGGTCAATACAAGCTTGGTTACTTCCACCGGTACTCAAATTGTTGATTCATCATCAAGCTTCAAATCAACCAATGTGATTGAGGTACTATTAGATTCAATCAAGAAAATAACCAACTGCAGCTCACAAGCTTACAAAGCAATTGATGATTCCATACCAATTTTGAAGGTAATTGCTCCCAATTGTAATATAGACAATAAATATTCTTTAGGACAACTGGATACACTATGTAAATATATCTCAGAAAACATTGAGAAAATAAAAGAAGAGTCAGTGAAGGATAAAGTAGAAGTTGAAAAACAAAAATTCTTTGATGAGCAAATAAAGAAGTGTAATAGATATTTTGACACACTTCTACTAGAATTATGTAATTTGTTAAAAGAGTACAAAAATTTGTACAAAGATACCTGTAAAACAAACTTTTTGACTGTAGATATAGACAAGAAAATGAGCAAGGTATAGGATGAGATCAATAAACTTGCAGATAGTTTTGTCAACTCACCTGATACACTATGAGTTTTTTAGGAGAAGATAACAAATTTTGAGGAAGAACTACTCAAATTAGAAAGAGAGAAAGAAAGAATAATAAGTAAGGCAAAACATTTGAGATCAAAACTAAGTCCAAGATTGGACTATCTAGCATCTCTGCGGAAGGAAATTTCTGAGGCACTAATACTGGGAAGCAAAACACCGACAGAGCATTTGCAGCATCTCACCGGTACAGTGAAGAGAATAGAGACAACAATAAAGGATAGCAAAAAGTTTATGGACAGTATAAACTTGATTTTGGGAGATATTTTTCAAATTGTAACCAACCAGTTACAAGGTTGAAACTACAAACTCTACTGACATCTTGAAAACCTTTGTCATTGATGCCAAAGGGGGAGTAGTGGGATGAGAAAATTCAAATCACAGGACAGGAACCATATGCTCAGGGGGAGCACACACATTTTTGCTAACATTTTTGGTCTTCACATTTTTGGATCCTTTTTGAAATTTCTCATGAGTGTTGCCATCAATGCCAAAGGGGGAGATTGTTGGCATATGCACACTCCAATGAGACATTGTATGTGATTGAAGGCTTTGTCATTGATGGCAACCTTGCAATCCTATGGCACCGGCAAAAGCATTATACCAACATTAGCAGATTACACTCTACATCGGCACTCAAGACACCGGCATCGGCACAGAAGAAAGGAAGTATACCGGCACAAAGGCCGACAAGATTTTGTTATACTATATTTTGTTTATTATTGTAAAAATGTGTAAGCTGACTTGGCAAATTGTAAAATGACTCTTATATATAAAAGAGATCATTTTAGACATTTGGGATGATAGGTAGAAGATTTATAGGAAAATATTAGGCAGACCTATTGTGCAAAATATAGGTCAAGGGATATATGTAAAGAACAGAGCAGGAACTGGTACTGAATCAGGCATTGAAGATGCTATTGTAAAGCAGTACAAGATATTGGATTTGTATAATCCTTATTGTAAGTCAGTGAGACTTCCCATTGAGCAGTGAGCTCTAGGCAGTTGGCCTTCTTGCATGTGCAGGCCCCTATTGTAAGTAATATTCTCTTATTGGCCAGTGAGTGAATATTGTGGGTCACAAATCCCACTGAGGTTTTTCCCATACCGGGTTTCCTCATTAAAATCTTGTGTTATGGTGTGCTTTTCATGTGGATGTTCTTGATTCTATTTATTGCATTATTTCTTGCATACTGGTACACTGTTATATTATGTTCTGCATGTTTTAAGTTAAGAAATTCCAATAACCGATCAGATACTAATTCACTCCCCCCCCCCCCTCTCAGTATTTGTGGGATCCCTAACACATTGATCTTTCATTCAACTTTGTTGTGGATCTCTGCTCCCTGCAGGATAAGCCCTTTTACCCTTATCTTAGTTATTTTCTTATCCCGCGACTCTTTTTTTATCCCCGCGGGAACACGCGGGATAAGAAAAGCATAGCAACCTTCTTTATTGACTCTTCTCACATTTCCATGTAATGCTATTATGGTAACTTGGAGACCCCATGGGATAAGATATCCCCTTTGTTCCTAAGACAACCCTTATCCTGCGGGCCTCTCACAGTGCTTCTAGATCATTGCGAGATAGGCCTCTACTACTTGTTTTTTTTAGCCACTCCTTATCCTATGTTGCTTCTTTTCTCACCTTGTAGTTGTCGCGGGATAAGGATTCCTTTGTAATTATTTCCTTCTTCTTATCCCGCGATGCCAGATCATTGATGCAAATGTGTTGCGGGATAAGATGCACTCTTTGGAAACTATCATTTCCTTATCCCATGAGGTTGAAAATCACATTGAAACACCCAATAGGATAAGGGACAAGAGGTTCTTTCTTTGTAAATATTATCCCATGCAACCAAGTCACTTGGGGTCAACATTTAGGTGATCATTTAGAACATGTGGAAAACCTTATGGGTTAAGTTATCATGCGTAGGGCCTTCCTAGGAAAATAAATGACTCAAGACCCGGGGTTTTAACAATACTTAGGAGTATTTTGCATATTAAAATAACCTTTACAAATGGTAATTCCTAACGCAAGGGGCTGGTAATCAAATGACAAAAAACCCTTTCAATCATCACTTAAGATATGGAAACTTGCTACCATAAGTCAACAACAAGAAATAACATAGCCTGGGAGAACTAAAAGAAGAACCTAAGACATAGAACCCTTGGGATAAAATATAATATGGTTTAAATTATCCTTTTACTTCTTGTATTGAAATAAATAAAACTTATGTAGCTTTAACCTTTCACTTATGCCAAATACAAAATCTTGGTGATGACTGACATGCTAGGGATATTAGGTATTGTTACATGATTTTGGGGGATCAATGGTAGGATAGAAAAATGAGGATGATGCCCAGGGTACTCAAGAAAAAAATAACATCATCAAGCACCAATTTGGAGAACTGATTGGTGAGTAGTTACACCCGCCCAGGTTCTGCACAACCTAAAGTGAGGGAGTTAGCAACCTTGAAAGATTCACTCTATTAGTTGGCCAAATCAATTAGAGAGTATCTAATTGAATGAATCCTAATTAACAAAACAAGTTAGTGAATCTAAAACTCTCAAAATCATTCCATGCTCCTCTATCTCTAAAGATCCTCAAGATTCAAGGTGGCCCTCACTTGGAAGAGCACTTGATCTCATGGATGACAACCTAGAGAACGAGATTTAGAGGATTATCAAAGAGAGGCTAACAAAGCTTGATGAAATGATACTATAAATTAGATGCACAAAAGAATTAGATATTTGAAGAAGTAATGGGCTCTATTTATAGGGAAAATAGGGCAATGGATGGTTGAGATTGAATAATCTCAACAAGGGCTAGGATTTAAAGTTATCAATCCATGCAAGGGATTCAATCCAATCCCAAGTTGACAAATGTCACCTTTAGAGGGCTTGAGAGGAGAGGCAAGAGGCACTAAATGCTTGAGGAGACATGGTGGAAGGTTGAGTTAACCATTAATTGTTAGGAAGACTTTGGGGACAAATTTGTAAGAGTCCTTCCAAATTTGGGGAACTCAACAAGTTAGCTTGTTGAAGAAATAAAGTCTGAAATGCATTTAGAAGACTTTCTTCCAAACTTGAGAAGTGACCTCCTCAAATTTAGGGAAAGGACATGATTAGGATGGAATTAGGAGGTTTAGAAGAATCTAGAAGGCTCTAGAAGAGGTTTAGGAGGCAAGTGGGAGATGTAGGATTTTTCAAGTGGGTGAGAAAAAATAGGATTTAATTAAAATAAAATTTATTTATTTCAATTGTTGGTTGCAAATTGTATTTGATATATTTTTCACTTAATTCATTGTGCAACTTTTAGGTGTCTACAATAGGCAAAGAGAGAGAGAGATGTGATAGAGAAAGAGAAAGGGAGGACATGGAGAGAATGGACAAAATGGGATGGAGACATATGAGAGAGAGAGAGAGGAAAAGAGAGAGAGAGAGAGAGAGAGAGAGAGAGATAATATTTATAATATCTACAAGTCATCCACAAGTTAGTTTATCAATCACAATGTCTAGTAAACTAGGTCCTAAAACCGACACATTACTCCAAGAGTGGGGGCATGAACTACATGTCACCCAACCCACACTATACTTGGTCCAATGAACATCCACACACTTTGTCTACCTAGTGCATAGCGCAATACTCTAGTGCATTTATTTGTAACACCCTGGAACAAACTATGAACTAGTCATAGTGAGCATAATGTCAACCTTAACTTTCCTTCTTGATCACCCCCTATAAAATTTGAATAGATTTGTCTTTATGTTTATCCTTACTTATTTTTCAAACTAAAAACCTCTAAAAAAACATAGTGACGTAGAACATGGTACACAATATTGCATCAATGTACTAATAGGTCATGAATAATAGACCTTTGAAAAATATCATAAATAATTTTTAATATAGAAAAGTTTAATATCCCATAGGTCCATTTTGATTTTTACATATAATTACATATAGAAGTGTATAATATCCCATACCTTGGTAATGTTTACTTATAATTTCATATTAAAATGTTTAATATCCCATAGGTCAATTTTAATTTTTACATATAATTATAATATCCCATTTAATTATAATTACCCATATAATATCCCATTTAATATCCTATTTAATTATGTAATTGAAATATTGTATCTACATATAATTATAATATCCCATAGGTCAATTTGAGTTTCAAATTACTTTGTAAAGCAAATGAAAAACTTCATTCCCGCAAGGCAAAGCAAAAGACTTCAAAAACATTCCTTCCCGCAAGGCAAAGCAAAAGACTTCAAAAACATTCATTCCCACAAGGCAAAGTAGGAGAGGATCAGATTCACAAACGATGGTGAATGCACAATTCATTCACGCACAAGAGAGGAGATTCTGTAGGAGGAGGAAATTAGTTTACATGTGAGAAATCACTTAGCTTCATCTTATGTGCATTTCAAACATAATCAAAATTATTTGTTTCCCTTTTCAATGATCTTCTAGCATTTTTCAGGGACTTGTTCTTGGTATTGCAAGGGTTTGTATGCTTTATGAAGGCTTTGAAGGATGTTCTTTGAATGTTGGGACTATGCCGAGTACTTCTTTTGTATATGGACAATAAATTGAATGTGAGGAGAAGACATCGTATGTGATGTGCAAGGCAACCAGCTCATCCTATCACTAGGAATCTTAAGAGTACTGGAAGATCAGAATGAATATTGTGTAGCTATATGTAATTAGATAATTTGTGATCCGAATGAACATTGCCTAGCTATGTTGAATATATGTTTTGCACTATTTGACCAATATGAGCAATGCATAGACAAGACAGTGAATTGTCAGAAAAAATGCCTTAAAGAAATGCGGTCTCATGGTGATCGAATGCCATGACAGTCAAATTACTATGGGTTGTCATGGAATTCCATCACCATGAGAACACATTTCTTTGAGACATTTTTTCAAACAGTTCGTTGCCTTGTCTATGCAAGGTAGTGAGCCATTTGACTGATCTTGATATAAGATGTATGCTAACATAAGATAAATGAATTACATATGCAGGAACTTGAACCCCTTTGACGAGGATCTTGCACAGTCTACATAAAGGCAATGCAATGATTCTTCTCATGGATTGGCAGGTATAAGTTAATACACCCTATAGAAACCATTGATTATTTGTTTGCTTTCTCTTTACACCCATCTTGGAGTGGTTTAATAATAAGCCAGGTTTTAGCAGCTATATTTTGTCAAAACTTTGGTTTTTTTCTCACCTAAACTAGCTTGACATCCACATGGTATAGCTCATTCCACTTTCTCAGCCCTCCTATATGCTTTAAGTGACAAGGAAGACTATTTTTCTGAGTTTTTGAAACTCCAAAATTACCAGGAAAACAAACTTGCTCAGTTTTTGAAACCTCTACATTAGCAGCAACTCTAATACAATTATCAGTATTTGAGGCCCTAGTTGGCCTTATTCAAATTTAAATCTCAACATCAACTTTAGGGCCGAATTCTTCATCAACATTACCCTCAATGATGAATTTGGGGAAAAAGCATGACCCATTCTTATCAATCCATGCAATGGACCTATTGGTTCCCCAACAGGTTTACAGTACAAGAGGCAGAAACCAAGTTGATTCTTCAAATACTCATGGAGAAGGCAACTCCAACTATTAAAATCCTTGAGAACTTGGACCAATTGACAAGGATTGTGCTAATCCTTCTACACTTTGGGATTTGCAAGACCTGGGAGGGTGATCCCTTTGCAAATTTGTGATCTTTGCGCCACACTCATGAATTATGCTAAAAAAAGTAGATAATCTTATATACGGGCTCAACGGCAGGGAGAATACTCAAGAATGATGAATTCTTCAGTGATCCTCAACCTTATCTGGAGCATGAGATAGTAGGACACCTCAAACATACATAAAAACTTGGAAATATGTCTTGATTTTAATGATTTATGACAAATCATAAGTGAAACAGACAAGAAATTGATAACCTAATGACATTTGGTAGCATATGCAAGTGCCTTACTCCATTGGGCTCTGAGTTTCTGAAATATCATTGAAACATGAAAAAAATTTATCTAATAGTTGATTAAATCTTAAACAATATTGCCTTACAGTATCATTTTATTTGCAATTTCTTACCTGAACTACTTATCAAATTCTAGTACAAGCTTTATCCCTCTATAATCTCATTCAAGCATTTTAATTAACTCCTTGGATTAAAGCATGAAATGAAAAATTACATACATCATAACAATGCAACAAGCAAATGAAACCCTTGATTCCATTAATTCAAAAAGAAGATAAAATCATACATAGGAGAGTAAGGATTTTGAAATTATATCTGTATTAACTTCAAAAGCTATCTTTTATCAAATAACCGAATACATTTGATTTACAGAAGAACCCATTTGAAATTTGAAAGTAGTGACTATCTTCTATTTTTCTCTACAAAATGACATTACAATTCTTTACTATTTACTCATGACTTCTCAAAACTGGAACCTAATCCTACAGATTGAACCTACACAAGAGACCCTATTCAGAGATTTTGGAGCCCTTTCTAATGGCCTTGATTTCCCTTTTATAGAAAATAAGGGAGCAACAAGCTTGAGGCCAAGAGACACATGTCATGTGAATGAACAAGCCAATAAAGCCATATGCAATTCTATTACAAAATATTCCTTAAAACTACCCATACACTGGCACCTGTGATAAAATAGAATCACAATTTGTAACTAAACATTGGTAGAAACAAAAGTGCTTGAGTCATGCCATTATCATCCTAATATCTTCAATCGGATTATGAGATACTTCGTTCTGTCCTACACAATATTTCCCTTCCCAGAAGGGAAATTGGATCCTGGAAAGAAGTAAAATCACCCCCAAACTAGAGGAAGATCTCCAACCTTTATGCCCAGGATTAGAGAAAGTGGAAGGAGAAGCTTAAGGGGAAACATAATATGTTGGGGAGGGGTCACAACTTCCATGTCGTCACAGAGACAACTGGCTTCCTCTCCCCACTCAAACAAATCCTTTTTTCATTCCCTCGTGGGCTCCTTTCTCAAACCCCTTGCCAGCTAGTGGTAAAGTACAAGCAGAGGATGTATCATTATTGGTTTTTTTTGATAAGAAATGGTTTTCACACCCCCTCTGACAATCCTTCAAACTTTCACAACCCCTCTAACAATAAGAAAACTCACACAAGAGAAAGAACATCCATCCTGTATCAACAAGCACACAACAAATCCATGCATGATACTGCTCAAACATCATCTTCTTCAGTGATGAAAATTGCTCTTCAAAAAGAAAAGAGGCTTCTTTTCTCTTCTACCAACTGAACTACCACCTTATTGTATTTATAATCAATATCACTTCACTTGGTGGTGTCTGTTCATGCAAAAACAATCTTCCTAAATGTTTGCTTCTATCTATTCACCATGCTAGCTGTGAACTAGGGAAATCATGCATGTCAGACCCAGGACATTGTCGAATTCCAACTTTTTCACAAGGAAAATCAATCCACTACTTTTCTGTCAAGATTCACCTCACATGGATGATTTTGTTTTGATCTTTTGGTCCTGGGATTGCGCAACTTTGCTTCAAAATTCTTTTAAAACTCCGGACTATCCTCTTTTAGATCTTCTCAAAGAAGGCTTTTTTGACTTTATCCCTCCGTAAGAATGCTTGACAACAAGTAGCCTCTGATTTTACCAAGAAATCCGTGATCTTTCATTTCCAACTCAGAGGTTATCCAAATTTTCTTATGCCTCTAAAATTGTTGTCCTTGCTTGTCAAATCAATTTTGACTTAATACAAACCTTCAGAAAACTACCCTTATGAAATGAGTCGGCATCCAATTGTCCTACCTTGTCACTATTTTCTCCAAGTTGACAAGCTTGCACTCTATCCATTCTAACTTTCCCACGTAGATAACATACCACACCTTTACAACACCCTTATAAAAATTGTTTGAAACTTCATCGTAGATCCTATCCATCTTGGCGAATCACACAATCATTGTCGGTCAATCTGACATTGGCCTTCCATGTGGAAAATGAGTCCATCCAAAGTATGACTTGGCATAGCCAACTCACTGCTTACTTTACCTCGGTCAGTGACCCCACCATCGGCTTTTCCTAGCCCAACTTGGACACATGGAATCATCTCGTGATGTCGCGGTCCATAATCCCCTTGCATCTCTTGATCGCGAGGTTACGAGGGTCATTGGATCGGCTCACTTTACCTGTCAGCCATAATGACCGCCTTCTTAAGACCCTTAATAGTCGAGCAAATTTTTTGCATAAATTAAAACATCTGCGTCCATACAAGCACGTGCAGATTGATGAACCATTAGTAGTCTGGACTTTACTTATTGGGGAACTAGTAACAACAAATATTGCAAAGGTTTAACTGCCAGCTTAACCGCCCCGCCGAAGACACATGGCATAATCTCATGATGCCACAGTCCTTACGAGTTGTAGGATTTGCTCACGGTTTAGCTGTCGACCGCAATATTAAAACATTAGACTTACAAAAAAACAAAGGGGTTGGCTGAAATGCTAAACGAGGTTCACCTAAGATAATACAGGTAAGAACGACTTACGGGATAAAATGGCCTCGCTGACGACGACACGACCCTCAAGCCTTAAGACAAAAAGGTAATGCAAAATTATAAAAAGCCTAGGTTTTTCCCACAATATTTAATTATAAAAGCATAAAATCCTAAACCCCAAAGGTAGGAACAGAGAATAAAATTAATCTAGAATGACCAATATTTTGACTAAGGCATGAAAAATTTTGCATAGTCATTTTTAGGACTATCAAGACCTTTGACAACCTGCCCTAAAGTCTATTTACAGCATTTGCAAAAAATCAACAAGATATGGTGAACCATCTATTACAAATTCTTGTTGTCTCTCTCCATGGAATCCTAAAATTTATTTCCTCTCACAATAACAATCGACCCTCTCCCAACTATCTCTCTCATTTGATGGAGTGCAAGTACCACCAAATAGGTATTTGTCAGATGTGTCTTCCTCAAGTGATGGAAATTCACAAAGAGAAGAGGAAAGCGAGACATGTAGTAGGTCTAAAAGAGGGAGATCAACTAGAGGTCAAAAGATTAGAAGAAAATTCCATAAATGCATGGAATTGTTTGTTTCTCAATGGGGGTCATGTTATTATGATGATGAGAGCATAGAAGACATCGAGGTACCCTTGAGGTACAAACATCTATAGAAATAATGGGTACCCAAGGAACTTCCTCCAATAAATACTAAATTTTGTGTTAATGGGAGGATATATCGCATAGTACCATCATCATTACATGGTTTGGGCCTATTTCCCATGGACGGCATAAAGGTCTATTACAACAAAGTTGTTGAATTGATGGAGTATGTCAGACCCTGTTGCAATTACAAAAATTGGATGTAGCTGGTTCAATATACATGAAGTATGCGTAGGTATGCACTGTTAGCAAATTATATACAACTAAAAGATAATGATCAAAGTAAAAGAGTGGCTATGTACATTGACAAAAGGCCAAAAGCAACAAGGAATATTGCAAGTTTTATAAATAGTACATGACTTAGGTCAACTTATAGGCAACCCAATTGCATATTCGAGGAGCGCAAGGGAAACCATGTATTTGTATGTGCGATAAAATCAATAAGTGTAGGGGAAGAGCTGCTAATCGATTACAATTTGAATCACATAGATACAAACAAAGTTAATATCGTGGGGGTGGTGCGTACTTATATATACCATTTAAACCAACCTCCAATTAATGACTCCAATATACCATTTTATTATTAAGTTTTTTTGGTAAGTCTATTGGCTTCATTTCTCTAATGTTATTTTATATTTAATTTTTGTCACAATGCAACATTGATCCGACACATAGCACAGACCGGGATATAGCTTCAGGCACTTCTACCCAGTAGGTAAACCTCATTGTAATTGTACAAATTAGATACAAGCAAAATGCTATATTATTATGTTCTTGTCTTTGGGGTTTTGGATTAATTTTGATAATGTTACTAATATTCTTGTCACAGATGGATGTTCGGGGAAAGGCACCTATAGTAGTTGAAAACATCGATACAGAGGTGGACTCACTATTATGCGATGATGACATCACATATTCTACAAACCCTACTGAAATGATAAGAAAGCCAAAAAAAAATTAATAAAGAAATTCTTAAATTGTTATTCATAGTCCCTCAAACTGATGAGATAAAAGAGAGGGTGAAACAATTGACAGAGAGAGCACAAAACTTGCAAGTAAGCAGTCATGAAATCTTTAATTATAACATAAGTTCATTCATGGTTTATATTTTATACTCTTTTATGTCATGAACTAAAATATGTACATGTTGTTTTTACAAGAATTTTTGCATCCTCATGAAGCTGGTGGCCATGATCAGGGTACTCCAAGTAGTTCAGGTGAATGTCCTGTGCATACACTAGCTCATATTTTTACATGTTCTTGTCCTTCTGTTAATGTGTTATTTCTCTTATATTTAATGTGTTAATCTTTAGGTGATGTCCATGTTCCTATGCATTCACCACCTCATCCAACCTCATCATTGGCACCTATATTATCGACTACAATGTTAGCAACACGCAACATGCAGTCACTTGGACTCACTTGGACTCACTTGTGATAACCTGTAATTTTTCATTCAATATTTCCATGTTTTTGTCTTCCTCTCCAAGGACACTAGATATTTCTTGCAACTAATTCTCAAGAATCTCCTTGGACTCACTTGTGATAACTTGTAATTTTTCATTCAATATTTCCATGCTTTTGTCTTCCTCTCCAAGGACACTAGATATTTCTTGCAACTAATTCTCGATAATCTCCTTTTGTAAGGTGACTAGGTATTCATCAAGGGCCTCCATTTTCAATGGATGTGAATCATTGTCTTCCTTGATTACTAAATTAACACCTTGATCATAACTTGTCACTATTGTTACAAGTGTGGTTGTCATTGCACCAAAAGATCAACCTGTTCATGCTCGATACAACCACTAGACATATAGAATCCACAGGAGTTGGTTAAGCCATGTCACAAACCCAAGCATTGCACTATACAACACAAGGAGACCAAGGGCACACACCTTGCAACAATCCCTCCCAGTGTAAGCGAGGGGTTTGAAACTATGACAAATCTTTGATACCATTTGTTACAAGTGTGGTTGTCGTTGCACCAAAAGATTGACCTGTTAATGCCCAATACAACCACTAGACTTATAGAATCCACAAGAGGTGGTTAAGCCATGTCACAAACCCGAGTGTTGCATTACACAACACAAGGAGACCAAGGGCACACACCTTGCAACAACTACCTCTTTGGTTTGAACATCCACTACCTCACTACATCCCTCCTTGGGCACATGGTATGTAAATTTGATATCCACAATAACAGATTGATTGTCAAGCTCAATTGTGTTATCTTCTTGCAACTCATCTCCCTCACCTTCAAATGATGTAGCAATGTCATGTTCATGTGTTCTTCTATACTCATCAGCTGCAAGGTATGCACTCTAAATATTGTTAGTGATGCACTCATCTGGTGACTTAGGTATTACATATTGACATCTGAATTGATTGATAGCCTTTTGACATAATGGGAAAATAAACTTTGAATGAGGGTCATTGTGAATCCTACACCACCAAGGTAGTAATATCCTTTCCAAGCCCAATTTCTCATCAAGATCAATTGATTTTCAATCAGCCCTTTGAACCTTGTAAACTTTTCATTACATCATAGAGCATCAAAACTATTAGACTCTATGATACCTCCATCTTAGCTAAATACCACAAAAATATTTTCCCTTGTAGTGCTAGCTCAATTCTTGACAAGAAAGTCAAGCAATGCATTCCATCATTTTTTGTAGTCTCGTGGATTCTACACTACCCTGATGATGCAAGTTTGGACAAACTACATGGATTAAGTTGTGCATTCAAAGTCCACCATCATTAGGAAATATCAACATGTTGATCATCTTGCCCATGCAAATCATACAGCTATGGTTGCTCCATTGAGAAATCAATTTTTATTTTTTATTTTTTCATTTTGTATTTTTTACTTTTTTTGGATTTTTTTGAATAAGAGAGATCTAGCAATTCTCAAATTTGATTTGAAATCTCAACTAGTTTTAGTCACAAAAGTTTTGAAAATTGAATGTATTCCTTCTTTTTGAAAGTACGGATAATATTCTAGTGATCGCCTTCTTTTCTTGTGCAAATTTTGTTGGCAACTGCTTCATAATATGACTTGATAATCTCCAATATCGACTGCTTCATTCTTATATTCACTATTCAGGCTCTCCTTCTAGTGCCAATTTTGTTGATGTGTTTTTTGTGTACTTTATACATAGATTAAAAATACCAAGGTCTATTATTCTCTCTCAAACAAAACCCTCTCTAATGCTGAACTAAGTGATCACTTGAGGTGACTCCAAGGTTCCAAATGTTAGGTCGTGACATGTAGATAAGCTCAATGCTTTCACGTGATATTTTTGGAATCACAAAGGGGGACTTACATTGCTTCTTGAACTTTTTCTTGAATGCGGATGGAATGTGAAATTTACTTTAATTAAAAAGAGAGAAAAAGGATGAGGTTTTAGAGAGACTACACTACTCCTAAGATCAATAATAGCATCGGATCATGCTAGGATGGACACATTCCTTAACCAATCTTTGTTTTGCCATGTTACCAACAACTACACAAAACAGATGCAATCTTCCAAGAAAATGAAAGGTTTTCATATCACAAGTCATTCACCCAAATACCCAATACACTAGTGCAACTTGAATAAACAAATCCATAATTTAACTTAGCACATTTTAAATGTTAAAACTAACTATGCACTGCAATTGAAAATCATCCAATCACAAATAGTGTGAACCAAGGAATTATCAACATCCACATATTACTCCATCACAATAAACGAGCTTCATCTAACATGAGGATACAATAAGAAATCATGAAATATGTAGAAGAAATAGCACATTCCACCATATCTTCAACAAAAAAAAAAATAATTTACAAACTTGGCAATAATATATGCCTTCTCCTCCTACTCTACTCTAACTATTTTCTTGCTACCTATTGCTCTCTACTAATTATTAACTATTAACCTTTACAAATCAGGAGAGTAAACCTTATATAGTTCTCTCAATACAATTGAATGGTCTAGATCAATTCACATCAATGGCCAAGATTGAAAGATAGAAACCCTAATGAGGGTTTGTTACACCCATTACATAGCATGTAAGGGTTGACCAATGATATAATTACAATAAATGAAGACACATGTCCTTCCTTAAATATTGGCCAATGAAATTTGAGGTTAGGTACATCAAAATTTGTGCCTCCACGTGTGGTATTTATCCTCCTTGTTGGATGAGTTAAGTGCATTGAACTTGGATGCCTTTACTTGGAATGATGTGATTGGGTTGAAGATGACTAGGCGCCACCTTGGCTTACTCCACACCTTGGAACTCATCACAAATGTTTGTGATTTGATAAATATCTCTTGATACTCAACATTTCCTAGCCCATGATAAATGAGATGATGGTGGGAGATATTCCCAAATTGCATCATCCTCTCTGACCTAATTACTTTGGCATTCTTTATCTCTTGTGTGGATAATCCTTCCTTATGATGTCTAGAAATTGTTCTTGGATTTCTCTCCATCTTTAATCTCTTATCCTAGATTACCTCCTTATCCTAACAAGTAATCTTGGATTTTCGACATAAATTCAAGATATTTAAATGTTCCTTCCTTGATGTTTATCTCTACACTTGGCTTAAAGCACCTTTCCTTTGATGTCTTCTCCCTCTCATGTTTCCTTCATGCTATCAATATGATGTTGAAGTCGTAAAGTGAATATGTTGATCTCCTCCTTTGCATTGTGTTGGGTCTCAAATCAATAGATTGGATAGGTTCTAAGGAAATGCCAACTCCTATGATCAAACCCTCCAATTGACTTGGCCAACTTATAGAGTGAACCTATTTGGTTACTAACTCTCTCACTTTAGGCTCTGCAGGACCTAGGCAGGTATACCTATTCACTAGTTGTTCCCTCAACCAATGCTTTTTATAGCAGATTCAGTGTCTCAATCTGGATTTCTCCTATCTCAGAATGGCATAAATTTCTAGGACGGAGATATAGCAAATGAGTTCAAGATTATTGTTGTAAAAGCTATTTGATCTTTGTGCTTAGAGTTTTATATGTATACACTATTGCCAACCTACTATATGCTTCTTACTCCATTACTCCTATTGTTTTAAAATAAAATATGATGAATACGGTGATAAGTGGTAATTTATAAATGGCCAGTGCCTTCTTTGTTGTCTGGGCTACAGAGCCTTTATATTTCCTTAGGACTTATTGTGTGAACTTGTGAGACAGTTTTTAAACCCACCCTTTTATGGATCTGTCAGTTACTATTTCTTATGAGATCAATTGAATGCTTATATCATAAGTTTCTTGAATGAATTTAACCCTACCTTTAAGGGACCACCCAAGTAAGCACTGCAAAGAACAATTATAATTCACAAGAAGAACTTTTATTTCAACCTTATAACATACAACATGAATTTCACTAAAAGAATATGAATAACCTTATCTCCTCTAGATAATATCACAAGCAACTGCCAACAACAAATGAAATAATCCACAACACATATGCAAAGAAAAGATGACTGATTATATTATGTATCCGTCAAAATTTGTATAACAGGAAACTTACAAGCTGTCATATATTACTATCTTCTTCCTATCATGTTTTTTCAGATGCTATTACAAAAAACCTCTCTCATATATATATGAGAGCAAATGCTATCTATGAAAAGACGTGTCTTTTCAAAATACTAACTGTCAGTTTGAACACTCCTAACAAACTTAAGTAAAAAGAGATTAAGCATCCCTAAATGATGAATGTAATCATCTTCTTTAAAAGTCTTGATCTTGATGCTCTATTTCTTTAATTCTTCTCCCTGTGAAAGGTATTCGAATATCATCTGGTTGACAGTAGGGGCCATGTCTTTGCTTCGATCCAATCTTGACAGAGCTCGATCCTTGACGCTTATAAGTTCATTCTGCCATTCCTCCATAGATATTAATTCTCCTTCTTTATAAATCGAGGGCATTCCAATAGGGTTCCCATCATCCAATTCTTGAAGATCTCCTTTTAGCGCATCTTTGAATTTAACATGATTCTCCATATACAAAGTCCCTTCTATTTTCTCTTCTAGTGTCATCACATCAACATTGCTTATTACTTCATGCAATCGTGCTTTTAACCTTTCATGCTCTCTTAATGCCTTTATGGTTCCAGTGTACACCCTCCAATAATGTTCAACATGTATGAGCATGATGTTGAACTTGTGTTCAATGATATCATTAACCATTTTATCCATCTTTTGTTGAATATTGCTCACCTGTTTGGTAGCCTTTTCTGCTTGATATTTCCAATACAGAACATCAGAGACATCATCCAAGCTTCATCCTATGGGATATGTAGCATATTCATTTAAATGAGTCCCTGTCTCAAATTGCAATACCCTTGCTTGTAGCCTCTGATTTTCCTCTTTAGTTCTCTCATATAAACCCTTATAGGTAATGTTTTCCTTGACCAAAAACTCTGTCTGATCCAAATTTAATTTGGCTACATCTAAGTTTAATTTTGCAGTGACCCTAGGGTCCATCTTTCCTACCTGATGGATCATAAGGTGTCCAAAGGTTTCTTCAATATCCACAATAATTGGTCTTTTTCCTCTCAGGTACAGTGCCCATTGTAAGAGAGCCTTTTGATCAGGATCATATCCTGAGCCTATGAATAATTTATCTATCTCTTGAGGCAATACCTGTTGATTTAGGTCTTGCTTCTTCAAGAATCCATCAAACAGAAGTACTAAATTTATATCCCAACCTGAAAAGATGATAACACTAGCCTCCTTTAATATTTTCCTCCCCTTCTCAGGGGTCATATCTTTCATGAGAGCATCTATCTCATCTTGTAGTCTTCTCATCTGCTCTTCTTCTAATCTTCCAGCCATACTTCATCTCACATGAGCCCCCTTATACTGGTATAAAAATGAAAGGAATTCTCCTGAGGCAGCAAATCCATCATCCGCAACAAAGTCTTCATGCTCTGTCATCCTTATATCAACTATATCTTTGATATTAAATTCACCGGTTTCCACATCTACCTCTGCTTCAAAACCAAGTGGATATTCTTCTCTAGGGGAGTCGGCAGGGATGCTACTAGTAGTTGATTTTGGTGACATGTGAGCCAATGTACTATCTTTTCCAGTGTTGACAAAATGGAGGAACTGTGGGGGTACTCTATGCATAATCTCTACCTCATGCTGAAGTAGTTTTTTGGCTATCTCCAAAGGATCTTGGAGGTTTCCAAGTAGGTCTCCATCCACCATCCCCCTTGCTCTTTTCCACTTGAAAGCTTCCCAAGTCATCTCGCTTCTTTCTCTCAAAACCTTGGCCTCTTCCCTTTCAAGGTTCCTGATTAAATCGTCTGGCATTTGAGCCACATGTATTCTAGCCTTTAGCTTCTGTGATGCCCTTGCAGTTTTTATATATCCCTCAGGATCAAAGTTCTCTCTAGGATCACCCAGAGTCATGCCATAGTAATCTAACTTATTTTGAAGTAAATGATAACTTTTAGAACTTTTAGCAATGAAATCAGAAAACACCAGTAACCCTGGCACAATAGATTGTTTACCAAAATTTGTGAGATGTTTGGCACTGACAGTAGACAGTTGTCTTATAATCTCTAGACTAGCCACCCTGTTTGGCACTGTAATTGGAAGCATGTATGGTTTTCCTTCATACCCGAATACCCTGATTTTTGTATGATTAAGGTGGCAATACCAATCACCCCAATTGTGATCAATCTGAGACTCTGGAGAGAAGTCTTTTGGCCTGAGGAATCTTTTGATTTCAGGAGACAAAGCATAATCTCTATGTTGTCCGAAGGCTGCACTAAGTGGTTTTACAAAATATTCCTGAAAGTGCCAATATTGGTTGTTTATAAATCTTTGATCCCATGTAGAAACCCACAGCTGGACTGGTTTCTTCAAACCATTTTTATCATAAGCTCTGATGCTAAAATCTTCTGACCAGAAATTGACTTCTTGTCCACAATAAAGAATAATGTGCATTAATAAGGAATACAATGAGAAATGAACATTTACAAGGTCTCCTTTTAACTTCTCCAACCCATGATTTAGGGCTTCTACAACATAAGTGGCATAGTCAAATGGCCTAGGGTCTTTTGATTGTAGATCAGCACAGAGAACCATAACCCCAATATCCATGAGAGGATGAGCTTCTAAGCCTAACACTTGGGCTACAACATAGTATGTATACTTGAAATACGGATGGAATTGGTTGACATCAAATGGCACCTTGTCATCTTTACTGAAAGGAACTAAGGACTTTCCCATTTTTGGCCGGTGAATGGGTAGTCTCCATGTCCTATAGATGTTCTCTATGTTGAAGAACTCTTGCGACAATTTCTGCATGTCGATTTTCTCTTCTACCTCCCAGTCTAGATCAAACACCATGTCAATGGTCTATTTGTTAATTACCACCATAGGATTTCCTTGGTAGTCATATATGGTTTTGGTCTTTGGATCATAACAATCTACTAGGGCCTTCATTAATTCGACATCCACAAATACATTCGGGACTGCCAATTTCCCCAAATTTTTCTTCCACAGGTTACTCATGGGCTCAGGAGCATCCCTTCTCTTGTAACTAAATAAGAACAACTCATGTCCTCTAATTTCAGTCCATATGTCTCCTAAATGTTCAAATCTATCTTCCAACCCTTCCTCTTCACTTTTGATTTTTTTGGACCTCACACTAGATGTCAGGCACTGGTCTAACAGATCCTGAGCTAAAGCTCTACCCTCCTTTTTTTGTCATTTGGGTTTCTCTTCAGGGTTCAATTCCTTTCCTTTCCTACTCTTTTTAGAAGAAGAAGAGGGTTCCATAATTTCAATCAATGTGAGATATCACACTTACTTGGAGAATTGTCGAGCTCTTCTGACTGTTGTTTACGAACTTTAGCTAACTCCTTGTAACTTTCCATCTTTTGGCAACAATCTAGTTCTTATGAAAATTCGATCAATTCAGCTGTAACTGTGTGGGCAACTTATGCAATAGTTAATGTCTATGTGTTTATAATAGCTACTCAAATGTTTAAACTTAATTGCAGATGTGACATCCTCAACTTGAGCTTTTAATTCCTTCGTGGGAAGTACTGTTCAGCTGAAATGATCGTGAATCGAGTTTTTGATGAAACCCTTGTCTTCGTTTGAATGCTTTAATCTTTCATCGAAAGTTCATTTTCCTCGATATCACCTCATCGGTGAATGGCCCTTGTCGAAAAACCATCTTCAAGTCTCCTCAAAATCATCCTCTCCTCGATGAAGTCTTTTTCGATGAGTTACTCGTGAATCTCATCGAAATCATATTTCGATGAGTTTCATACTTCGGTGAACGTTCACGCAAACCCTCTGAGATCTTCTTTTCTCCGATGTCCTTTTATCGATGAAATCCCTCTGTTTTTATCGACATATTGTTATCGATAAGATTTGTTTTTCGATGAATGCCTTTTAAGTTTCCTCGGCAATTTCATTTCCTCGACTTCACCTTTTGTTGGCCTTTCACTTTTCGATGAAACTGGGATATCGATGAGTGGTTTCCTTCATTTACCGAAAGAGATATTTTGCCGAAGACATCTTAACTTAGTGTTTTACACTTTGTGTTTTATTTCGATGAAACTATTCTTTCGATGAAACTGATTCTGAGATGCTCGACATGATATTTTGGCCAATGATCTTTTGGCTTTAGTGCCTTGGGGAAGATTTTCAAATTCAAATATATTGTTCAACACATTGTGAAGTCCTTGATGTTTAAATCCTTCAACAAGTTGATGAGTCTTCATGTCGAGATGTTCATCATCATGCCTTATCCATGAGTACCTTGAATACTCATTGATGAGTTCTCCATGATGTTAATTTTCTTCCTTTTGCATCCTTGATATCTTCCCTTTTGAAGTCCCTTCTCTTGCATTAAAACCTAATGTTGATGTATTCCACTTGCTAGGTTGAGGTGTTCCTTCCTTGACCTTCTATGTCATGAAGTCCTTCATCGCATGTTGTTGATGAATCATTCATCCATTTTCTTAGATAGCCTGATCTCTCCCTCAAGTGGTGAAGCTTCCCTCCTTTGTTTCAATGTTCTTTGAGATTCTTGAAAGCTTCTCACTTACCTATTGACAACAAGGTAGCAAACTGAGAGGGGGGTGAATCAGTTTGCTCACAAACTTTACTCAACTTAAACACAAATTAAATTAAATTAAAATCTAATTAATAACAATGAAATCAAAGATCAACACCACATCAATATCACACATAACACCAAGATTTTTGACATGGAAAAATTGGTTAAGGGAAAAACCACGGTGAGATTGAGACCCACAATATAATTATACCCTGTTAGAAGTATAAGAATAGTATAATGGGGAATGCACATGCATTCAGGCACATTGCCTAGAGCTCACTGCTCAAAAACAAGAAGGGCTACAACCTTGAGGAAGGCTCACTACCTTACAAATAGATTTGGGTTACATCTGGAAGATTATGAACTGAGAAAATAACATCTCCTATGCTTGGTTACAGTTCTAGTTAAGCACATAACACACATTCTATTATTTCGCACTTCTTCACACTTCTCCTCTACTACTGAAAGATTTTTACATTATTCGCTCACAGATACATCTCTCGCATCACTGTTACATTTATTTATACAATTCATCAACCTATATTTCAAGGTCAACTCAACACTTATCACATATTACAAAAATATAATCATACATGCTACCAAATCACATGCAGACCAACAATGTCAGCTAAGACATAGCATGGACCTAATCAACATCTCAAACACACAATGCTTTCAAGAATTATGCCATAGGAATCCACAACACGCTACAAGCATCTGATCGGTCAAGAATATTGCATAACACGAACATACCAATGAAATCATCAACAACGCGCATAATATCAATGCAAACCATCAACACGAATAGGACACAATCTAGGAACATCCACAAGCATCATAATTACACCAGCAACAACCACACCAACTCAACTTACTATAATCTTCATCACCATTATATTGAACCTTAAGAACACAACCACATTGACTGTCAAATTGAAAGATTCACTTGCGGACCTCCAAGTCATGAACCACCTAAATTGAGGACACATATGAACATTCCAAACACTCTGACAAATCCACACAACAAGATATTACAATTCTAAAGCAATGTAGAGTAGAACCAGAACACTACCATCACTAAACAACTAAAACACTAACTGCAATACTGAACCTCATAACATGATCAAATATACATGCAGGCCTCTACAAATGGGAATGAACCATCTACAAACAACATACCAAAAACCCTTTAATCTGCAATATCTTATCTGCAACACACTGGCCAAACAAACTCACTCAAGCTGATTGCAACATTGGAACACACACATGAATATGTTGACATCAATGACAACACATCATTCCAGCAAACTTCTCAATAATACTCATCAATATCCAACACTACCTTCTTGCTTAGTTGCCTACAAAACGAACGAGGAAAACACATGTGATATAAACATATTTGGCCAACCCCCAATCTAATATGCATCCTAAATGATGGTACAATGGTGACTTGATCTTTGATTTTCGCAGACAACTAAAATTGTCCTAGCCTAATTAAATAAATATTTTATTTATTTAATTATTTTATCCTAAGCCTATTATTAATTAAATAGATTTTAATTTATTTAATTAATTCACTTCTAGCCTTTTCCCATTTAAATAAATACTTTATTTATTTAAATTATCCTTTCCCTAAATTAAAAATATATTTTATTTATTTAATTGGTCCCACTTCTTTTATTAATTAAATAAATCTTTATTTATTTAATTAATTTATTATCTTTTTTGTAAGAATTTGTTGAAAACAGTCATGACCAAGAGCACATTGAATAGCACAAAAGAGAGACTAAATATTTGATAAGAATAAATTGTATTCTAATCAAGAGAAAAATCAGATCAACTATATCATTGAAAGTTACATACAATGTAGATGAGCCTGCTTATAAAGGCAAGGCTAAAAGACAAGAGAGCACACAATGATGACATGTGGCTCAATGAGATGCAAGGTTAGGTAGGAGTAGGTAGGAGAAATAATAAAATATTCCACAAGAGGTGGATCACCCACCAAAGGTAGAATGTAACAACAAGATCACACCATAAAAAGGTGGAAATTCTCCTACATACACACTCCCAATGTATGCACATCTCCCTAAGTGTCTCATATGCAAACTAAATGTGGTGCATGTACTTAAGTAAAGTATAATTATATCGTATATGAATAAATAATTACACTAACACCCCCCCTAAGTGCAATTTAGGGGAATGCACTTAAGTCTACAATGCAAGATGGGTCTCGACTACAAGGCCATGTTAGGTACCCATGTACAAATGCAAATCAGTATCCCAGAAAGCAGGGAAAGAGAGAAAAAACCAATGGGAAACACCCCCCCGCCCCCCCCCCCAAAAAAAAAAAGGAGATGAAAACTATACAAAGAAATCTTAAAGAAGTATGTGAAGGACAAAACCCCATGTGAGGAAAAAGTTCCCCCCCCCCCCCCCCGATATAAGAGAATAAGAGAGACTAAGTAGCCCCCCCTCAATGTAGAATCTGTACCAATGGTAGAAGCTCAAAAAAAGAATGAAGAAACTGCTCCACGATTGTCAAACCACATTCCTGCCCTTGGGAAGAAACAAAACCAAAGGTGTATCCATGAAATCTCCCCAATCATGAAGGGAAGATGTAAGGGAAAATATTTATGATGTATGAAGTCTTTGAAAACTACTTAAGTGTCCCCATGTCAATGCTGAAAGTTACCCCCTCCAAAGGTGGTGTTCTAATCCACACTATTGAAAAAGGCACTCCAAGATCCAGTGGAGAATAATGTAGAACATGATCCAAAGACTCACATGTCTCCTCTAAGGATAAAGAGACCTCCTCCAACTGTTGTACATAAGAATCCATAATCATGTCAACCCCGAAAGTATGATCATGTAGAGAATGCACAAGAGGGTCAGAGTGTTCCCTTGCAACAATCGAAGAAGAATCATCTTCATCAAAGAGAAGATAAATATCATCAATGATGTCTCCCAAATCTACAATGTAGTACTCCACAAACAAACTTGCAATGTATGTCAAGTAGTCATCCCAATGAACTAAAGTTGAAAGACAATAAATATCCTGTTGCACTGAATCACAAGAAGGAAAAACTATTGCACTCTCTGCATCATCAAGTGCAATACGTGATGTGATATCAATAGGAGGAGATGAAATTCAAGGCTCAAGAACAGGGTTACATGTGAGAATCCCCAAGTTCAAGTACCCAAAGTTCTCCTTGAAATTTGAATCATCATAATAAATGTGATCATCATGTGAAGAATCATCCTCCTCAATAGGAATAAAATCTGAAAAGGAATATATTTAAGATGCATGATCCACCACCCCTCTAGCAATAATAACTCTAGCCTTCAAGTGTCTAATGATAACTGAATCAGGTGTGAACTCTACAGTTTTCCTTGTTGCCCCCTGAGTGATTTGATAGACGGAAAGAAGATTGTTTATCAAATGGGGTACACACAACACATCATTGAAGGAGTTATCCCTAATGGCAATAGATCCTTTCTCGATCACATTCATATATGTATGATTTTCCATCAAAATATGTGGCATGCTACAAGACTCAAATGAAGAAAACATAGACTGCGAAGATGTCATATGATGAGAAGCTCCTGAATCTAGAAGCCATCTCCCCGAGTCATGACTTTTAGTATCACAAAGAGCTTGTCCCTTTCCTTTTGACTGTGAGGAAGGGGAAGGATATGAATCCTTGTTCTTATAAGTGGATGGTAAATCAATGTTGTTCTTCTTGAGGATGTTGCTCAATGTTGGAAAAATGGTGTCTCAACCTTGCATTTGCATGAGGTTACTATTTATAGTAAGTCTTAATTTAAGCATGAAATTGTGTGAAATTCTCTCTGAAACTTATGATTGGCTAGATAAGCATTCCGGTAAAGTTACGTTGCACGATCACAACTAGTTTTAAAGATATTAATTTTTTTGTTTTGGAGGGACCAATGAAAGGTTCAAATTTGATTTTGAGGACTTTAGAGGCCACAAAATGCCTTTAAAAGTATATGTAAGTGGTTTAGTGACTTATGAGGCATTAGATCACTTCACGAGCTTTTATGTGCTTCAAACGGTTTGTCAATAGGACACATTGTTCTCAAGTTATGGCCCCTCGAAGTTTGTACTCCTAAAATAGGAAATATAAAATACATCAGACACATAAATGAGCTATAAAAAGGGAGGGACATGTCATAGGGCATCTAGAAGGGAGATAAGGTCGGCTATACCTTATTGGGTGGTTTTAGCCCATGGTTTTGTAATACCGTTTGGTGGTTTCTTGTATTGTATCTCCTATATATGAGGTGTGTGAGATAGAGGTTGTGTGTAAGAGTCTTATGGCTATTGAGTTACCTCTGAATCTCTGATTAGTGGTACTCTTGCGAAGAGCTTTATCTGCAAGTAAATTGTAATCTGTTTTGATTGCTGAATAATATATAGGGTGGCTTTTGGAGTGTGGGGTTTTTCTCTCGAAGGGGTTTTCCCCACATAATTCATTGTGTTATGGTTTGAATGTTATTATGTCTATTTCTATTTTTTGTAACTGTTGTAAAGATCTGTAAAAAAAATTGCATTACCCTCCTCTCAAGATTAGTGTAGGAATTTGTTCTACTACTTAACTTCCTAACAGTCAATTCATCAATTTTCTTAGTGTGGCAACGATGCTCATCATGACCACTCTTATTGCAATAAGAACAAAACCTTTCTTTATATGATTTTCCCTTAGGTGAGGAAGTAGAATCCTTTTGTTGTGGAGAGAAATATTAGTCTTTATCTTGTTGTGTCTTAGGCTTAGACTGATTTTGCTTCTTATTGGAATCTGAAAGGAAACTTGCAGCTCACTTTATGCCAATTTCCACATAACCCAATTGAGATCTTAATCAAATCAACACATAGAATCCACATGCAAAGAATAGAAAACATACCCATGAAAATGTGACACAAGATATACCTTGGAAAAAACCTCATGAGGGAAAAACCCAACCTCCAAAAGCATCATCCACCATGTATTATCAACAATACGTCCATTACAATACAACTATGGAAAGCTTCTAAAACCTGGCCATAAGCAAGCACTCCATGTGACCAAGCATGAATCCACACATCCCATTCCATGCTTCCTTCACAAATGCTAACATGGCTAACCCAAACAACTACCCTTGTGATTTCTTTTATAAACACAAGCTCCCACAAAACAACTAAGTGGTATTATATCAAAACCATGTGACAATAAAATATAATATTTTTCCTACCTACCCTTGACCCACATTTAATATTGGGTACTTCATTACTATCACATTCCCCAATATGAAATAAATACAATATAATAATACCAATGTATCAATACAACTCATCATGTGGTTACAAGAATATTCCAAAGGAACCTCTACATGTTGCACGTCCATCTAGGTTCTCCTAGGTGCAATAATACAATATGATATTAGAATACAATTCCATGTCCACCTCACACAATAATAAAATAATACAACAATAAAACACTATTATGAAAGGTGTACAACACCATTTTCCCAACATTCTCCCACATGTTGTATACATTGCATAAGGGCCAAGAAGTAATTTGTCACACGAATAAGAGACTGGTCTCTCCACGCACATATACCATCCTGGAATCCAAGTGCTCCATGTGCTCCATCAAGATACTTGAAACAAGAAACAAAGTGACCACCATCTCATACATGAATGCTCCCACCCTCCACCATGCCACTACCACTAGACATGAAAATGCCATCCAAAGAGAAAGCCACACAATCTGTCGCAACAAATGATAAGTCCTGCACCAACTGATATCCAAACACAAACACTAATCCAAAGGTATCCAATGAAAAGGTAGTTGTTTACATAGCTGAAATAATACCTACAACAAGTGCTAACACATCAACTATGCATGCCTTCAAGGCATAAAAACTAAGTGAATAACATCTCATCAACATATGCAACCTTCAATAGGCAACCTTAATCCCCAAGTGTAATACCTGCAATGTATGTACACCAAGGAACTCCCACTACATAGGTAATGTCAATATCAGAAATGAATACACTAACAACATATCATAGAAGTGTAACCATGTAGTAACAAGAACATCCACATCAATATGAACATCATGTAAATCGATAACCTACAAGTACTATCCTCACACCATGTCTCCAACATTCTCCCATGTTCTCCACACCAACAAAAGAAAGAGATAAAGGAACCTTTATGCCATCTCCCACATGAAAACACATGAACACAAAACTAGTGAGAACATATCTCCAAACAACCTCCAACCAATGTAATGTGAATACGAACATCCAGGAAGATAACTAAAACAAAGAGAGAAACAATGCAAATCAAATCTTGTAGTATGTCCTTCTACACACACCTCTAAATTCTAACGGTGTCAAGTATGATCTCCTCCATAAAACCCCACATGAAAAGCATTACAACACTCAAAAACATGTTTGGTCCCTTGGACCAAACAAATATATATAATATGTAATCAACATGAATGTAAGCCTCTCATAACCAAGAAGATCAAACTAAATATCCATTCCCAATCCCAAGGGAATATGCCCAATAAACCATCTCCCAAACTAATATCAATGACTGCCACCATCATAATAACAACTCAAGTGCACAAGGAGATAACCAATGCCATACATCTCTCAAACTAAATCATCCAGAACTAACCATCCATCCATAGCTGAAGATCCATATCTATAAAAGATAAGCATAAACATAATGCACCTAAAAGGAAACAATGGGCAATACCCCTCAAGTAGTAAACTGCCAAGTATTCCAAGAGTGGGAATGAGAATGCTCATCAAGCTATCCAAGTCATCGTGACTCACACTAAGAACAATCTCCTCTCAAGTCTATACCAGGTGAATGCTCCTCAGTCTTTCTGTTGAAACAATCAACCATCCCGACACATATCTCTAATCACAAGATAATACCAACATCACCTACATCTCAATGTATCCATGAGCACCTATAACTGGTCAATCCATGCCAAACTCCAAATACAACCCAACAATATCATGAAGTATCAAGCAAAAGATCATGTACCCAATACAAAGAGAATAATCCAAGATCAATGTCAAAGATCCAATGGCCAAATCAAGAACATAAACATGACAACATGATCTAATCCATCTCAAAGAGATAACCTGCCTCATATGAACATATCAAGTAACAATATCATGCCAAAACTCTAAGCATGCAATCAACAGTGTACCATGACATAATATAATCCATCCAAATAACAAGGATAAACAAGTCAAATGAAAGCATAAAACCACATCTATACCAAGAACTTTGTGAGTCCTCAAGATGAAAACATCTCCTAATAGTGTACCCGCAAATTCAAGAGAACCCTTTTATAACAATAGGGTCTAAGGCATCCTCCAACATCTGCACACAAAGAAGATCATCCACCAACCAACGTGGTGAATACACATCACTGCTACAAGCTTCCACTAAACCATGATACCAAGCTCTCCATAACATCATGATAAACCATCTCCTAAATGAAGAACATCGAGGTTTACACACATCAACTGAAATGTCAATAATAACAAGTAAACCATGAACTCCATATCAAGAAGATACAACCACTACCAACAAACCACCAATCAGGAATCAATCCTACACCACCAACTCATCACTGTCAAAAGCTCCCGCTGAAAGTGTAATCAAATAAATAACCAAGCTATCATGACATTGTGAAAATACATGCTACAAGTCCCATACCAACTATCTAAGTACTTTAACATCATCCATCTTTTCATCTCAAAGCAACCATACCAATGCACAAATGACCACAGACAAGGTCAACAAAGGAGTATACACCACAATGAATCAAACCTGGTGGATATAGACAGTCCACATCCAAGCCATCCCACTACAAGTGAATGGGTAGCTAATCTACAACCTGCACGACTTGTAGATCTAATCACTAAACATGCAAACTCATCATCACATTAGTAAGCTGCAAACTAAGTTATCAAAGAGAATAATTTATGTAGACAACCATGACTCAAACACCAAATCACCATCTGATCCGATTTGCTAAACATGTCCACAATCAAGTACCATAGTCATGGAACTAAATAAGAATCAAGGAGATAATCAACAACCTCCTAACATCAAACCAAATCACCACAAACATTACTATGTCATGCCAATTCAAAACATGTACCTACATACCCATGACACTATAATCATCATCTGCATCAACTGCCACCCATATAAAGCTCCAAGTCTCAAATCAAGTACAATCATGTCCTCAATCCAAGAACAACATGTAAACCTCTTCATACACATCAAAGTGATACAATAATATCACTAAACTAAATTACACTAAACACCCTCTCCAACGCCTATTTGAAATTGAAAAATTGATTCCATGTGCAAAAGATATGACCAAAATTGCATCAAGGAGAGTATCAGGCTTCGAGGCTCCCAAAAACATGCCAAAACAACAAAATCATTGAACCAAACCTATAGAAAGGGTATTTCTCAAAACCACCTCTCCAACAAGTATAAGAAATTGAAAAACGGACTCCCCGAATGAAGTTATGCTTCGTTGAATAAAAAAAACTCATTTCCTTATATGGAAATAATTTGTGGATTTTAAAGATTTCCTTCAAAAATTTAATAATAATATGGAAGATTTTAACATTGGAAATCGCATTTAATAAAATGCAAATTCATTTTTTATTTTATTTTTTTCATTTGCGATTTTATTTTATTTTTGTTTTAATGTGGGGGCCCGAGATTACCAATACCCACCACGGGGTAGAGCCC
This sequence comes from Cryptomeria japonica, assembly GCF_030272615.1. Lineage (NCBI taxonomy): Eukaryota > Viridiplantae > Streptophyta > Pinopsida > Cupressales > Cupressaceae > Cryptomeria > Cryptomeria japonica. The sequence continues at coordinate 769,275,232 of NC_081408.1, forward strand.
AGTAGGGTACCCTATCGATAGTCCTCTGTCAATAGTGGTACTATCAATAGGCGGTACCACTACCACCTTAGTAGTGGGGTAGGGTACGGGTGGTGGCCCGACCCCCGCCCAATAATATTTTTTTTCAAATTTTTTTCAATTTGCTTTTTTTTTTTAAAACGCCCTCCCCCATCCTTTTTTTAAAAATTTTTCTCTAGGTAAATTTAGCCGACGGAAATAATTTTTATTTTTTTTTGCAAATCCGATTGTCACAAATTTGACAGTCGTCGAGGCCATGGTGATAAAAAAAATTTGCAATATTTTCAAATGTGACAAAATAGGGAAAATTATATACCATCTCCCGGCCAACCTGAATCCAGCCACAAGGCCATTTATGAAATCTCACCCCCAAAACCCTCATTCAAAGCATTTGTTAATGATGCCCTAGAATGACTCAAATTCTTCCAATCCCAAATCTGCAAACAACCCATCATAACAACAAACCCAAATAACATAGATCTACAATAACAACTCGCAAAACCATATATCTTGCCTTGTCTTTTCATTCTTTCATGCATTCATGGATTCCAACTAGGGTTATAAACACCATTAAACCAATAGCTCTAATACAACTTGAAAGGAAACTTGCACCCAAATTTATGATAAATTTCACATAACCCAATTGAGATCTTAATCAAATCAACACGTAGAATCCACATGCAAAGAATAGACAACATACTCATGAAAATGTGACACAAGATATACCCTTAGAAAACCCTCACGAGGGAAAAACCCAACCTCCAAAAGTATCATCCACCATGTATTATCAACAATGCGTCATTTACAATACAACTATGGAAAGCTTTTGAAACTTAGCCATAACCAAGCACTCCATGTGACCAAGCATGAATCCACACATCTCATGCCATGATTCCTTCACAAATGCTAACCTAGCTAACCCAAACAACTACCCTTGCGGTTGCTTTTATAAACACGAGCTCCCACAAAACCACTAAGTGGTATTATATCAAAACTATGTGCCCAGAACCATGTGACAATAAAATATACTATTTTTCCTACCTACCCTTAACCCAAATTTAATATTGGGTACTTCATCATAATTATGTTTCCCAATATTAAATAAATACAATATAATAATTTCAATGTATCAATACAACTCATCAAGTGGTTACAAGAATATTCTAAAGGAATCTCTACATGTTGCATGTCCATCTAGGTGCTCCCAGGTGCAACAATACAATATGATATTATAATATAATTTCATGTCCACCTCACACAATAATAAAATAATACAACAATAAAACATTATTATGCAAGGTGTACAACATCATTTTCCCAACAAAATCATTTTCTTGATTCTTTTGATTCCCTTGATTAGCCACCAAAGCCTTAAACTTGGAAGAGTTGAGAATCCGCATGCTCAAAAACTTAGATTGCTCCAACATCAATATTTTTGTGAATGCATCAAAGAAGACATAGTGAAGGAACTACCCATTGTCAAGCAATGGGTTTGAAAGCTAGAAACAAATGTTGCATACTCTAATGGAAGCTTTCCCAAAAGGTTGTATACCAACTATGCATCTTTCTTATCAATGCCATAATCCTTCAGTTGTGCTCTTGGCCCATTTGCCTTGGTAACATAATCTTGGATAGTATCAAAGTTCTTGGGATCTAACATAGTGAGATCATTATCAAGTTGATAGCCTCTAATCTCATCAATTTTACCATACAATTTTTCCAAGACAACCCATGCTTCCTTAACTATTTTACACTTGTCAATGTGAAAGATGAGATCCTTTGATATGTACTTCCTCAATGTCCCTATTGCCATAATGTTTTTAGTGAGCCATTTCATATGAGAATTAGGATCAACTTTAGGTTCAACTAGTGCATTTATAGTTCCATCAATATAGTGAGTTAATCTTTTTTCCATTAGCTTAATCCATGCATCAATTTTCCAAGAAGCATAGTTATGTGGAGTTAAAAGTGGAAATTTAGGAGAACCCATAGCAATTGATGAGCTGAGATATTAGCTCTCTTTATTCCTAGAACTCATAAGTTTTTGTCATGTTTTGATTTATATGATGGGATGGTAATGATGTATTAAAGTTTGACTATATGCATTTCAGATGTTAACTAAACCCATTAAATCATATTTTGTCTTTGCCAGTTATTCCTACAACCATGTGATTTTTTCCTGCAACCATGTGATTTATCCCTGTTGCCATCTAGATTGTCATAGGCAATATCATGTGTGAAATTAATGTTTTGATTAATTAAAATAGATATGTGTATGCTTGTATGTTTTTTCTTTTGAATTACAGGAATAAATGAGATGTTGCGGAGAAGGTTCTCCTGTCATGCCAATTGCAGTTTGAGATATTCAAGGAGGTGACTAAAAGTTCAAATCAGCGAATAGGATGATGAGTGTAAGGAACGACAGAGGAAAAGTAGGTGCACAAGACTCATTGATGTTTAACTCTAGTGGGTGTCAATCTTGTAAATACCGCCATGCTATGTTTTGGTTGTGGTTTGGTTTAGATCCACGTTTTTAGTGGCTCTACTCTGACTGTTCTCCTTCATGAATGTTATCCGCCTCTTCTCATCAGCATGATCTTAATTGTAGGAAGTTATTGTTTTCTTTTAAATAAGTGTCTTTATCTCTTTTCTGAGGTTAGAAGGAAAGAGAAGGAAAAGAGCAGAAGATTTAGAAATAAAATTGCAGAGTGTTTTGAGTTTCTTTTGATTCTGAATAATGTATCGACTTTTGAGAAACAATGAATAAAGATATGTTATTCTAAGCACTTAAAGTTATTTTGGAAGCCTAGAAGAACTCATCCAAGGGGGCCCACTTTGTGAGTGTTCATGTGCCTTTGTTAAATTTAGTTTTCTTCTTTTGCTACAGTAGACGTCCTTGCATTGACTGCTCTTTTAGCCATTGGAAACAAATCCATTGATTGTTCCTGCAGCCAAAGCAAATAGAGTAATTCATGTTTGGCAGCTTTGGACTTAGTTAGTATTTCTTGAGTGAAATTTATGTTAATGCAGAGTTTTTCCTCTAGCCATTCAGTTGTTTTAATTCTTGCTTACTTTTCCCGCATAAGATTTTAGTCGCTGCAATAATGCAGGGTAGCAATCACAGGAACTTAGTGCATATATAGTGCAGACCCATTTCAAGTATTACGTCCCTGGGTTGACAATCAAATGAACTCTAGCTATGGAGATAGTAACTTCACAGAGTGAATGTCCAAACTTCGGGTTGAGACTTTAACTATAGTTATTATTCCTATTGTTGAACTGAACATTTTTGGCGTCATTGTCGAGGATGGTGTCAAACTAAGAACCTATTATGATTATTATCTTTCTATTTTTCAGTTTAGTTGTTTTTGATAGACCTGATTGTTAAGTAATTTCTATGAACCTACATGCTTAGGCGAAGAAGAGATGCTCAAGGTAGATTCCTCCCCAGTCATCCTAATCGTGCAGGAATTGACCCCCTAGATGTAAATCCTTTTTCTGAACTTTATCAAACCCCAGAAAATTTGAACCATCCTAAATCTGAATAAGATGAGAACAACCTCCATTTTCTCTTTGGACCTCCAGAAGAAGAACTTCATCTAGTGAATTCCCCCAAAATCCCAATGCAAGGAAATCTACCTCCTAGTGGGAATAATCCACCCCCACCTTTGGCACCAACATTTGAGTTTCCTATCTCTGATCAACATGATAATGCTAATCTCAAGAACATTCTAGCTTCTTCCTTCCCTAAATTCTATGGATTAGTGATAGAGGACCCGGACACATTCTTGTTTGAGTTTGATGTTCTCTGTAGGAGTTTTGATTATACTGCAGATGCCCATAGACTCAAAATATTCCCTGCCACTTTGAAAGAATCATCTTTAAGATGGTTTATGAGTCTAGGGAGTAGCACAATCACTACATGGGATGAGATGAAATGATTGTTTCTCACAAAGTACAAGGATTATTGTAGGGGCACTGATCACCATGGGGATGATATTTTTAGAATGACACAGAAAGAAGATGAGAGTCTTGAAGATTATCTGGAGAGGTTTCTTTTCAGTGTCAAAAAGTCCAAGCATAGCACCCTAAATTAAGATTCTCTCAAGCTGATATTTTTGAGAGGAATCATTGATGAATGCACTGATGCTTTGGATCTTATGGGAGGAGGTGACATAACACAATCCACATGGAATGACATTGGACAAATTTTTCAGAAGTATTCCACATTTGCTTCTAAGAAAAATAGGTGTTTCAAGCCAGGAGTTTCTTCATCAACATCTGGTAATGGAGTTTCTAGAATGGAACTTAGCCATCTGTTGAAGGACTTTAAGGAGGATATCATAAATAATATGGCTACTCAACTGGACACACTCTCAGCTAAGAAGAAGCATGAGGAAGTTGATGCAGTTCTTGCAGAATTCTGCCCTCATTGTAGACAAAGGAAAAGAGACTGCAGATGTAAAATGGTTGCAAATCTTGACGTTCCTGACTTCAAGACAATACAAGGTGATGATGAACAAGTTTTATATGTTGCTCAAAGAAGGCCAAATTTTCCAAGACAAGGTATGCCCCCCAATCCACTTTCTTTTTCTGATTATAGTGGAAATTCCTATGCACCAAATAATCAATGGCAATCTCCATATTCTCAAAATTTTGGTAGTTATCCAAATTGGTATGGTCCTCAAGGCCAAGGGGAGCATTTTGCTAGTCAAACTCCATAGTGGCAGCAACCACAAGGAAATCGGTCTCCACCTCAAGGACAGTGGCAACAATCTCAAGGAAATTGGCAACCTGCTCCTCAATGGAGAGGGTGTCAGCCATGGATAAATCAGTCTTCTGGATATCAGCAGCCTATGCAGCAGCTGCAACCACCTGCAATAATGCCTCCCCCTGCAGTCACTACTATTCCACCTAAACCCACACAGTTGCCATCTCAACCAATGCCAAATCCTAATAGTAAATCTCAGCAACAACAACAACTTTATTCAACTGATCCTAATCAATACCCAACCTATTCTCTATCTATAAGTGATATTCACCTCAGATCTGGGACAACTTTGCCTAATCCATCCCCTCCAATTATATCTAAAATACCCAAAGATTAAGAAATATCTAATCCAACAGTCTCAATACCTCAAAATCAGCAACTACCCCCATTTTCTCAGAGGCTGCAAGAAAAAGAGATTCCTCCACAACAGGAACAAAATTTTGATATTATAGATCAACTGAAACATGTATGTGTTAAAATCACATTGTTACAAGATATAAAGGATGTCCATATATACAGTAAGGCACTTAGGGAAGCATGTCTAAAGAAGCCTGGTAGAAAGAAAAAAGATCCACAAACAGTGCATGTAATGGGTCAATTGGCTAATATTATGTTAGGAAAAGTTTCAATTCCTAAGTATGCTGATCCCGATAGCCCTATTGTGAATATAGTCATCAATGGCACTTAGATAAAGAATGCTTTGATAGATTTGGGAGCAGCCATTAATGTTATGACAAGGGATATTATGTATCACCTTGAAATAACTAGTCTCGGACCTACACCTACAGTCCTATAGCTTGCTGATAGTTCTACAGTTCGACCTAATGGTATGATTGAAGATATAGTTGTTGCTTTGGATTCTTAGGAATACCTTACATACTTTATGATCCTATCTCCTAAGGCCACATTGGGAGGATACCCAGTGATCTTGGGAAGACCTTGGCTTGCTACAGGTGATGCATATATTGGATGTCGGTCAGGGGATATGACTATCTCAGATCAAAACACTACCAAAACATTAGCTCTGTAATCTCCTACTCAGCCCCAATTTGATCAACAACAAGTTGTTTGGCCTAATTTGGGGGAAGAATTTGAAGAAGGAGTTGACTCTATCAATCACCATATGATGATTAATAAAGGACCATTCATCCAACTTCATGATGATGACTCAATTCTTTATAAAATTCTGACAAATGAGTTAAGGCAAGACTAGCAGCCGCAGGAGTTAGTACCAAATATTTCAGAATCAGACTTGCCTCTAGCCACTGATATATTGCATACTCTGTTGTTGCAGGAAGTCTGTACTTCTCATTTTTTTGATGTATCTCAGATTGATCTTACTATCAAAGTGGAAGTTGATTCAAACAAATATTAGAATATCAAGAAACTCAAAGAGTGGCACTTGTGGACTTGCTCAAATGTCATAAACATGCTTTTGCATGGGATTACAAGGATATGCATGGAATTGATACTACAGTTTGTACCCACTGTATCTACATAAAAGAAGACTGTAGACCACTTAGACAGCCACAAAGAAGAATCAATCCTGCATTAAGAGAAATCGTTAAAAAAGAATCATAGAAGTTGTTAAATGTTGGATTTGTCTATCCTATTTTGGATAGTTAATGGGTATCACCTTTAGTGATAGTTCCCAAGAAAGGAGGAAAATGGAGGGTATATGTTGATTACAGAGCCTTGAACTTGGCAACCAGGAAGGATCATTTTCCATTACCATTTGTGGATCAGGTATTAGATTCTTTGGTAGGGAAGTGATATTTCTCATTTCTTGATGGATTCAGTGGCTACAACCAAATTCAAATTGCCCCAGAGGATCAAGAAAAGACTACATTTACTTGTCCTTGGGGAACATATGCATATTTTGTTCTTCCTTTTGGATTATGTAATGCTCCAACTACTTTTCAAAGAGCAGTGATAAGCATATTCTCGGATATTTCTCAGGACACCATGGAAATTTATCTGGATGATTTTACAACCTATGGTTCAGAATTTGAAGAAGCATTGGAGAACTTGAAGAAATTTTTGCAACAGTGTGAAGACTATAATTTGTCATTGAATAGTGAAAAGTGTTTCATGATGATGCAGGAAGGTATAGTTCTTGGTCATCATATCTCTATAAATGGAATACAAGTTGACCCAGCAAAAATAGAAGTCATAAGTTTTCTTAGTCATGTTGGATATTGATGCTTTGCAAAAAGGATTAGAAAATATGTTTGATGGCAACACACACAAGAGCACAAGAAACAAACGTTAGTGTTAGCAACAAAAGATTATCCTAAACAGGCATATCAAGAGAGATTTTAAGCATGAAATAGAAAGCATATAAACATAGAATAAAATAGCTAATCAAGATGCTTATAGTTGCTCCTCCCTTGTTCCTCTCCTCTCCAAGTCCCAAATGAGTGTAGCTCTCAGCTTTTAGCACTAGCCATGGATGCCATATGGAGATTCAAGATGGTTGAATATGATAAGCAAATGCTATGCAAGTGTAGATAGTGATGCTATGAGAAAGCTCTATGCTAATGCCAGTATAACAACAATACTCTAATGCTTCCTTTTTTTGCTTGAGGAGAAGGGTTCTATTTATAGAAGAAATGGAAAAACGAAGGGTTAAGATTGAGCAATCTTAACAAGGGTTAGGATTGAAAGATATTCAATCCATGTGAAACTTTCAACCCAATCCCATGTTGACAAGTGTCACCATGAGGAGGCTTGAGAGGAGAGATAAGGAGCATTAAATGCTTGAGGGAACATAATGGTTACCATAGTCAAAGAAATAAATGCTTTGAAGAGACACATGGGTTACATGAGGGTTAAGTTAGGGGTCAAAGTCCTTAACCATGGGTGTAAGTGGAATTAACCATTAATGGTCATGTAAGAGCCATAAGTTGTTTGGAAGACTTTAGAGGTTAATTTGTTGAACACACAAAGCATTAATTGCTTTTCAAAGACTTTGGAGTCTTTGAGAAGTGACTCCAATTTGCTTAGGAATGTGACAATATTTAGGGGATGGATTAGGTTAATTAGGAAAGGTTTAGAAGAATCTAGAAGGGGTTTAGGCATGCAAGTGGATTTTGCAGGAAAATGCAAGTGGGAGGAATTTTGGTATTTTCAATTAAAATAAAATCATTTATTTCAATTAAATGGTGTAATTTGCATTTGGATAAATATTCAAATAAATATTAATTTATTTAGATGAGAAAAAAGAAGATAAAGCATTAAAATGCTTGAAGACTTTGAGGGAAACCATTAAAGGCTTGAAGACTTTAAGGAAAACCATTAAAGTCTTAAGAAGACTTTAAGGGAAGCCATTAAGTTTGAAGACTTTAAGGGAAACCATTAAAGGCTTAAGAAGACTATAGAAGGAAGCCATCAAGTTTGAAGACTTTAAAGCCATCAAGTTTCAAGACTTTAAGGGAAACCATTAAAGGTTTCAAGTGGGTGAGGATAAATAGGATTTTAAATAAATAATTTATTTAAAATAGTTGTGCAACTTGCATTTGTAGGAAAATGCAAGTGGGTGGAGGATAAAGGTGATTTAAATAAATGATTTTTTTAAAATAGTTGTGCAACTTGCATTTGTAGGAAAATACAAGTGGGTGGAGGATAAAGGTGATTTAAATAAATGTTAATTTATTTAAATGTGAGAGGTGGGATTTTGGGGGATTTAAATAAATATTAATTTATTTAAATGTGAGAGAATATTTAATTAAATAAATATAATTTATTTATTTAATTAATGGTCTGAATTTGTTAAGTGAATTAAATCAAATAAATTGAATAATTTATTTAATTAATAGGAGAAGAGGGTTAAGATGAATTAATTAAATATATTAAATTAATCAATTATTAATTGATGGTTAAATAATCAAATAAATACTAAATATTCAATTAATTAAGTGGACAAATTTATGTGATTACAGATATTATAGAAGGTTTATCAAAGATTTCAACAAAATTGTAAGCCCCTTATATTCTCTTTTGACCAAGGATGTGGAATTTAAATGGACTTCTTCATGCAATGAATCTTTCTTGAAGCTCAAACAATCTTTGACCCAAGCACCAGTTCTTAAAGGTCAGAACTGGTCCTTACCATTTCAAATTCACACAGATGCATCCGATTATGCCATAGGAGCAGTCTTAGGACAAAGATTGATAATTTGGAGAGTGCAATTTATTATATCAGCAAGAACATGCAAGGACCTGAGCTAAATTACATAGTCACTGAAAGAAAATGTTAGCAATTATATATGCACTCAACAAATTCAGGCACTATATAACAGGATATCCTATATTTGTGCACACTGATCATACTGCAATCAAATATCTCACGAATAAAACTTCAATTACAAGAAGATTGGCTCACTGGTTATTGTTGATGCAGGAATTTGATATCACAGTTATTGATAAACCAAGAAAGTCCAATGTGGTTGTAGATTATCTTTCTAGGCTTCAATTGTAGGATGATCCTCCAACCATAGATGATGCTTTTCCAAATGAACATTTATTCCTTATACAGGCACACACTCCCCGGTATGCTAATATTGCCAATTATTTAGCTGCTAATAGAATGCCGATTCATTTCTCTCCTAAAGAAAGAAGGTTGTCAGTTGAGAAAAAATTCAACTTCTCATGGATTGTTGATTGTTTATTCTATACTGGACCTGACCAAGTCATGAGAAGATGTGTTAGAGAGGATGAAACATATGATATCCTACATGCATTTCATGATGAACCATGTGGAGGACATTTTGCTGCTAAGAGAACAACACTTAAAATATTGAGCATGAGATATTATTGGCCAACATTATATAAGGATGTAGCACAATATAGAAGGAAATGTGATAGATGTCAGCACATGGGTAGGCCTACTAGATCTGATGAGATTCCATTATATCCACAGATATTAGCTACACCATTTGATAAGTGGGGATTAGATTTTGTTGGGCCAATTGATCCCCCTTCTAATGGAAAATCTTATATTCTGGTATGTACTGATTATGTAATCAAACGGGTGGAAGCACGAGCTATGACACATGCAAGAGATAGTAAAGTGGTTGAGTTTCTCTATGAAGAAATATTTACCAGGTATGGAGTTCCAAGAGAAATTGTTTTAGACCAAGGACCACAGTTTACTTCCACATTGATTGCAGCATTGGTCAATGAATACAATATAAGGCACAGAAAGTCTACCCCATACCATCCACAAGCAAATGGACAAGTAGAAGTCACAAATAGGGATCTAGAAGGCATTATTACTAAAATAGTAGTTGTTCATAAAAAAGATTGGTCTCAAAGACTTCCAAAAGCCATTTGGGCATATAGAACAACATGGAAAACACCAATTGGTTTTACACCTTTTGAAATGGTGTATGGAAAAGCAGCAATGATGCCTATTGAGTTTGAACAAAAAACTCTAAGAACAGCTCTACAATTGAATATGACACGTTTTGAAGCACAAAAAGACCGTATTCAACAATTGAATGCTTTGGATGAGTTGAAAAAAATGGTTGTCCAACAAACAGAACTAATTCAAAATCAGAGAGCTAAGTGGCATGATAAGTATATAAAGGAGAAGAAATTTCAAGCAGGTGACTGGGCACTGCTGTATGATTCAAGATATAAGGATACTATGGGAAAGCTGCAAACCAGATGGTTAGGCCCATATGAGATAGAAGAAGTTTTCAAAAATGGAGTTGTTCACTTGACCACTATTGATTCATTTCAATTTAAGCTTTTAGTAAATGGTCATTGACTACGGCTCTAACATAAGTCTGCAACCAAAGAACGGTTCCTGTAACAATTTACCGATAAAGATCAAATATCAATTCCTGCAGCAACTGGACAAGTTCCTACTACCACTAACAAAAGCATTTGGGGTGTGGTTCCTGCAGCTTCTGTAGGGAACGTTCCTAACACTCCATAATTCTTCAAGCATCATTTCATAAAGATATTTCCATGTCTTATGGAAATATTATTCTCCATAAATAATTTCTTTCCATCCACGTCATCCCACTTCATTTCTTTATCTACAATTTCATTCATCTCACATCATTTCATTTTACCATTCTTTTGGCTAACCATTTCATGCAGTATTTATTCACACGACTGCAGGTATGTACATATCTTATTTTTTATTAATTATGCATTTGTTATTTTACTATAATTATTGTCTATTTTAAATCTGCGTACACTTCCCTATATCCTTTCCGCATGTGTGGACATGTGCCAAAATAAGTTGGGGGGTGTTTTATGGTCTGATTTCAAAGATTAGTAATTATCCGTCATTTTCACTAACTTGATTTCATTGCCTACCATCATTCTTTTTAATGAGATATTCTTTGGCACGAGTAAGTAATGAATTCTACCGCCAAAACTAGAAGTAAGTCAAGAAGGAATTTTCAAGCAAATATTTTCAGTCTCCAGATTACTTCAGGTCCTCATTCTCAGCTATGGAAATTATTTCATTAGTTGAGATAGTTATGGGTGGAGATCCTATCCGCCATGAACTAGTAATCCATGATGTGTTGCTACAGGATGCCCTATGTGAGCATTATTTCTGGCTACATGGTTGGATTGATTACTTTCTAAAAATAACAAATTATAATGAGGAAATCGATTCTAAGTTCATGCATTGATACAACCAAGGGGAAGCTTATGTTAAAGGATTAAGGGTTATTGCTACAGAACAGCGAATAGCTTAAGTTATTAGGTTGCTGTAGGAAGGAGAACTATTTCCTAAATCAAAGGATGCAAGAAGCACCAAAGCAAAATTTACGCACCCCATAGATGGACCTCTAACGATGGACAAGCAGGGAACCAGACAGGTATCTCTTCCAGCAGAATGGCCCCAAGTGGCATTATATGTAATGAAATACATTACCTGTGATGGAAGGTATTCAAATATACATTCAGTCCATTTCAAATTGCTTAGTCATTTATGGCATGGTCGGAGGGTAAATGTTCCAAATTTTGTATGCCACCTTATTTCCATAAGTGCCAAAGAAACACAGAAGAATGGAAATCATTCTGTCAAACATCATGGTTTGATAAAATTGTTGGTAGAACATTCTCTTAGGGATGTTTCTCAGATGGCATGGGGGGTATTTGAAGATATATTGCAATTTAGGGTTGAAGATGCTCATGTTGAAGATGAATTAGTAGCTCAAGAGGTGGATATGGGAGAGCCCTCGTCTCCTATAATTTCTGTAGGAAATGAACCTCATGTTACCAAAGAAGCTTTGACTGTGACAGAGGAAGAGATAGTGGAAACAAACATTGTGCAGCCCTCCATTTATTTCCAAAGAGGAGCGGTATCTTCTAAAAGAAAGGGGAAAGAATTAGAAACAATTGATGTAGAAGATGAAACTATGGTTTAGCCGCAAGCAACGCAGGTTTCTTCTGCAACCAAGAGGTGTAAGCCAAAGGGAAATACTCCTGCAGCAAAGCCTCTAGTAGAAACCATTCCTGCAGCAACTCCAAAGGTATATGCAAGAAGGACTCGGAGTAGTACACAGAAAGTTCATCCAACAGGTGATGCAATGGAGGTTATTTCAGTTGAAACATCAGAAGAGGAACGTGGGAGTCCAACAGAGGTTAAAATCCAAGAGGAACATGGTGTTGACAGACTTTCAAGTCTGGCATATGTGGCAGAACAATTTGAAGAACCTATTGAAGAAATTTCATGCCCTAAGGTAACAACTATCAGACCTCCATCATCTCTCACTAGTTTATCTATTGCATTAACATTTTATAGGCAGTGGGAGATAGAGAGGGCTAGGTTACAGGGAATTATTGATAAGCAACAGACGGAAATTGAAAGGATGGATGATAAAATTGAAGAATTAGAAGCTAAGATTGATACAATTACTAGTATGGTCTCTGAATTAATACAATGTAGGGCTCCGCCAAGATTTTATACTTTGCATCTAAAGGAGCGATATTTAAATTTTAAGCTAAACCGCATTATTAGAGACCTTAGCCCTTCTTTAGACACCCCTAAATAATTTTATGATTCTTATCAGACCTCTCGAACAGCTGTTAAAAATTTATTGTGTGAATTCTACTTGCATAACTATGTTGTGACTTCTGACAATGAGTGGAATCCCTTGCTATACATCGGTGATATCCACATAAAAGCATTAATGTCATGGGTTCAAAATGAAATTAGCATGGGAACTTAGGCCAAAACATATAAGAATATTGAATTTGATTGTCCATTGTCACTTAGGACTAAAGCAAAAGACCCAAGGGTTCTTTGTTATGATTGGCAGAAGCCATTAGCAAGGCCAGATGTAAGGGGTCGGGTATTGCCAATGAGGGAAGAAATATTTCAAGCATATGAACACTTTATTGAGAATGAAAGTGCAACTGCAATTGACTGCCTGACTCAACGTTGGAATAACTTTCCAGAGGAATTGAAATAGGGTGAACCTCATTCACTACCAAATTTTCATGTAGCTATACAAAGAGCCCCTAAATACATCCATTTGGGTAGGATGAAAAACAATAACTGGCTACCCTTGATCTTTCAGCCCCCTATCCTCATGTGGCCATTGTTGGGATGCAGGATTACAGACAAACCCTATGAGGTAGGTACAGAAGAATCCAGATGGTTTAGACTAGAAAAGATGAAGGGATTTTATTGGAATTTGGCTTCAGGAGGGACAGGTCAAGAAACTATTAGTGACATAAGAGTTAGTGCCCGAATCAGAAACTTTGCTCTTGCTAGAGGATCAACAAAACATTAAGTTGGGGGGCATGATGAACTGAGATATTAGCTCTTTTTATTCCTAGAACTCATAATTTTTTGTCATGTTTTGATTTATATGATGGGATGGTAATTATGTATTAAATTTTGACTATATGCATTTCAGATGTTAACTGAACCCATTAAATCATATTTTGTCTTTGTCAGTTATTCTTGTAGACACGTGATTTATCTCTTCAGCCATGTGATTTATCCCTGTTGCCATACAGATTGTCATAGGCTATATCATGTGTGAAATTAATAGATGTTTTGATTAATTAAAATAGATATGTGTATTCTTGTATGTTATTTCTTTTGAATTGTAGGAATAAATGAGATGTTGCGGAGAAGGTTCTCCTATCACGCCAATTGTAGTTTGAGATATTCAAGGAGGTGAGTAAAAGTTCAAATCAGCGAAGAAGATGATGAGCGTAAGGAACGACAGAGGAGAAGTAGGCGCACAAGACTCATTGATGTCTGACTCTAGTGGGTGTCAATCTTGTAAATACCACCACGCTGTGTTTTGGGTGTGGTTTGGTTTAGATCCATGTTTTTAGTGGCTTGACTCCGACTGTTCTCCTTCATGAATGTTATCCGCCTCTTCTCATCGGCGTGATCTTAATTGTAGGAAGTTATTATTTTCTTTTAAATAAGTGTCTTTGTCTCTTTTATGAGGCTAGAAGGAAAGAGCAGAAGATTTAGAAATAAAATTGCACAGTGTTTTGAGTTTCTTTTGATTCTGAATAATGTATCAACCTTTGAGAAACAATGAATAAAGATATATTATTTTGAGCACTTAGAGTTATTTTGGAAGCATGGAAGCACTCATCCAAGGGGGCCCACTTGGTGAGTGTTCATCTGCCTTTGTTAAATTTAGTTTTCTTCTTTCGCTGCAGTAGACATCCTTGTATTGATTGTTCCTACAGCCAAAGCAAATAGAGTAATTCTTGTTTGGTATCTTTGGACTTAGTTAGTATTTCTTGAGTGAAATTTATGTTAATGCAGAGTTTTTCCTATAGCCATTCAGTTGTTTTAATTCTTGCTTACTTTTCCCGAATAAGATTTTAGTTGCTGCAGTAATGTAGGGTAGTTATCATAGGAATTTAGTGCATATATAGTGCAAACCCATTTCAAGTATTATGCCCCTGGGTTGACAATCAAATGAACTCTAGCTATGGAGATAGTAACTTCACAGAGTGAATGTCCAAACTTCAGGTTGAGACTTTAACTATATTTATTATTCCTATTGTTGAATTGAACAACAATAAAGTGAAAGAACACTTAGAAGAGAGAGGCACAATCACACAAGACACCCCCCCCCCCAAATTACTCAATCAAGAAACCCCCCTCCCCAAAATGATGATTTGGCACTTTATACTTAGTGTGTGCACAATATGCCACTTGCAAAGAAAGGCAAAGTGGACTTTTGATTTCAACTTTACAACTACCTCAAATAGAATATAAGAGACCCCAAAAAATACTACAAGTGATCTAAATTGAGATCCAAGCAAAATACAAGTACCAAATAGGCCAAAAAAGACCAAATATTGAAAGTAAAAATTGTACTCAAAATCACTGCAAACTGATGGCAGATTATGAAAGTAGACAAAAAATTATGCACTTTCAAAAAAATGGCACGTAAAAAGGAGGTCGTATGAGCCCGAACGAAGCCTCTGAAGTTGAAAAATTGAGGATTGGATAGGTATAGTCATGAAAAACTAAAAATTGGGAAAAAATTATCCATCAAAATCAGAAAAATCCAACACCACTACAAAGAGCATGAAAAATTAGCCCAAATCAAAAAAAAATTGCACTGAAAAAGGAGGTCCTGAGCTTGAGA
Source organism: Cryptomeria japonica (assembly GCF_030272615.1). Lineage (NCBI taxonomy): Eukaryota > Viridiplantae > Streptophyta > Pinopsida > Cupressales > Cupressaceae > Cryptomeria > Cryptomeria japonica. Next base: position 769,290,628 of record NC_081408.1, read on the forward strand.
TATTGTCATTTGAAGTTCACCTATCAAACTAAAAATCTCAATGAGAGGGGGTCAAAATTTTATTGCATATGCTGATGTTAGAAAAGAATATTCTCTAATCTATAGCATATTTTTGTGTGCTAATAGAAAATCTTTTTATATTGCAAAAATTTCATTTTCTAAATAAAATTTTAGAAAAAAAAATTAAAAAGAGAATATGTGGTGGCCACATGGGCCTCACCCACACCCCATACTCCATAAAAATCTGTAATATTATGGTATGTGGACCAAAAATTTGTGCCTTACATAATCTTTGACTTCGCCCTTTTTTTTAGTAAAAAAAATTATGTTGGATTTGCATGAGCACTTATAAAGAACTCTGCCAAATCATAAAGTCGATGCCAAGGAAAAGTAAATGAAAGAGCACAAGATGCCTCCAAGAACAACAAATTCCACTAGTTGTTTGAAAGTGGAGAGGTTGTATGCCAATCCAAAAACATAATAGAAGACAATGCTTGTTGTGACAAAACTCGTACTTAATGCACTGCCTAGGCACAATGGTTGAAGTCAATAAAGCATATTATAGAACACTAAATAAAGCATCCACTTAAAATATGCTCCAACCATCTGGAAAAAATAGACACTTATCGCGGATCTGCCAAACATATAACCAATCACCAGAATATATGATGGATCGGGACAAATCTCCATGAACCAAAAAAACAATGGTCCTTTTGTTGATGAGCAAAGACCAACAATAAGGTCAGGAGCACAATCTACAAATTGGCCAATAATAAGTCACACATGAAGGATCACCAACCATGATGAAAGTATATGACCAAATCACCATGATTTAATGAGTATGCCTTGTTAACAAGCTAGATCTAGTGATTTTGCACAAGAAATATCACACAAACCCAAGACAAAGTGTGTCCAATACAATATATTTGGTTTACAAAAACAATAATATGCAGGGATATTATGTCTAGATCTGCGAAAATTTTCTAAAAAATAAAATAAACAGAAAGTAATTTCTGCAAGCTATTGTCGGGAAGGGGGCTAACGGCCCTCCAACTAAAAAAAAATTGATACAAAAACAACTTTACCTAATCATAGGCAAATTTGTAGTCAAAATTCATGGAAATGGTCTCCTAGATGCAATGGTGAGGTCAAAATCACCATAGGATGCCCTCAAAATGTGCAGCTTCATAGAGAAAAAAAAATCAATGCTCTAAAAGCTCTCCAAAAAGGCTACTCAATGAAGCCCCAATGGCTCTGATACCATGTAATAATTTGTTGAAAATAGCCAAGATCAAGAGCACATTGAATAGCACAAAAGAGAGACTAAATATTTGATAAGAATAAACTGTATTCTAATCAAGAGAAAAATGACATCAATTGGATCATTAAAAGTTACATACAATGTAGATGAGTTTGTTTATAAAGGCAAGGCTAAGATACAAGAGAGCACACAATGATGACATGTGGCTCAATGAGATGCAAGGGTAGGTAGGAGTAGGTAAGAGAAATAATAAAATATTCCACAAGAGGCAGATCACTCACCAAAGGTGGAATGTAACAACAAGATCACACCATAAAAGGTGGAAATTCTCCTACATACACACTCCCAATGTATGCACATCTCCCAAAGTGTCTCATATGCAAATTACAATGTGGTGCATGTACCTAAGTAAACTTAAGTAAAGTGTAATTATATCCTATATGAATAAATAATTACACCAACATTTTTCCCTTCATGACACTTGTGGATAAAAGCACAATGTTGTGTCACACTTTTATAAGGGAAGTGGCCAACACAACCAAAATTGTTTAACTTAGACCGCATAAAAGTGACATTTCAAAATGATGTAAAATGATCAAATGTAGAAATATTAATCAAATTTGTCTATTATTTTTTAAATTTAAAAAAAAAATTGACATTTTTTTAATAAATTCAAAGACAGATTTTTTATTGCTGAAAAATGCTAAAAGTCAGGGGTTCTAGTCGGCGTCACCAAAAAAACTGAAAAAAAACTTATTTTTTCTAATTTTCATTTTCCAAATAGAGAAAATATATATGCAATGTTAAAAAAAATTAAATTTTGTATATTTCTCTCGTAATAATATTTTGAAGTCCAACATAGCTAAATTTGGCCGTTTTCATTCGACGTCACCTTTTGACTACTAAATTTATCATTATCAAAAAAGCAATTATACCCATTTGGAGACGATCCTCTCATCTAGTGAAAATATATTTTTTTAATTTCTAATTAGCTTCTTTTTTAACTTTAAAAACCTACTCACAATGTTTAATTAATAAAAAGTATTATAAAAAATCAAAATACTAAAAAAATTATATGATCAGATTCGTGACTTCGAGCTCTACAAAAGGATATTTTTCGATTTTTGTAAAAGAAAATGCCTAAAAAAAAATAGGGTAGAAGTTAAAATTTTGTGAAATGTAGAGTTTTTGGACTTTTTTGTGTCACGTCGGCTAGTTCGGCTGAACTAAGTCTAGTCGAACTCAGTCTAACCAAAATGCCTTAGTTCGGTTGGATTGCTAATTTGCACCGACTTAGTTACCCCAGTCGACCAAGGGACAAAGTGTCATTTTATTTTTGTATTTTTTTTGTCTTTCTCAAAAAGTCAATCAACTAGGTTAACAAGGTTAATTTGAAGGTCATTTAAACGTATTTTTGTGGACAACTTTTAAAAGGTAGCTTTTATTCAATTTAATATCTTTTTATGTTAATTTTAATTTATTAATATAAATAATATTTTAATATTTATATTATGCATGTAATTGGATGTAAAAATATTAAATTGGATAAAAGTGACACAACATTGGGTTTTTATCCATATTTTCTCTTAAATAATGCTAAAAAATTATAAAATTTGTCTACATGTTTGTTTGTCTTTTCCTTTCTAGTTTAATTAGGTTCACATCTTTATTTCATTTTGGGGTTAAGTAACTTTCTTGAAGTGTCTTGTGCCTTTGACATGCTTAGTGTTCAGATAGAATCCTAAAGATGATAACAAAAGTATTTGAGCTCTCCTCGTATTCCTTTGGATGTTGGGTGTAAGAGAAATTGCTATCATCTTCTTTTTAGGTAGAAGGACATACCCTCCTGAGAAGCCCATAAGGTTGGGTGAGAGGGGAACGACCCAAGTGGTACTTCTTTAGGCCGCTATATAAATTAATATGTTAGGCGAAAGCTATGACGACTTGGTGAAGTTGGCCTATCCAATAGTTTCCCTCAGTATCCACACTTGTGTGAGATGTGTAAAAATCCTCTTATGAGAACTGGGATAGATTATTAAGTTGATCACCACTGCATTGATAGGCACCAAGGACCATTGAAGTTCCCCCATTAGACACCTTAGAGTAGTGGGCCACCCTTTTTTGACTGAACATCACAATAATTTCAGTGCAAGGGGATAGTTGGTTTCCCCCAAAGATACTCACCATAAGGCTCATGTGAGATGAGGCATAAATCCTTGGCTTAGCATAAGCTACTTGTAGCTTTCTGAGGAGAGGGTGATTGGGTCATCCTTTTAGTCCTAGAGGCCCCTAGATATCCTCTCACAAAAAAACACAAAATTAGTGAATACATCCCTCAAGGTATCCCTACACTTGAGCAAACGAAGATTCCAAGTTGTGGGCTAAAGTTACCACCATGAGAATATTGACCATTGTTGGCATTGCATGAAGATTGCATTGATGAGGTATAGTATTGTCATTGATGTCAATTGTAACTAGTATTGAAGTTGTATTGCAAACTGGTAGTGATGTTGTTAAGCAACCAGTATTGGTAAAGCAGTGAAGGAAACCAGTATTGTTATTAAAGCAGATATCAACCGGTAACCCTAACCCATGATATGCAAAACCCTAACTGATGAATCTTGGTGAATCGGTTGTGTTGATCTATGATCAAATGGTGATCGAGGATGGAGATGCCACGTAAGCATGATGCACGCGATGAGTTTCAAAGTGATTTTGGCGTGTGAAGATAACCGTTTATCTTGGGAATGAGAAAATGCATAGCATGAAGTGAAGAATGCATGATGAGATATAGGATCCAATGTGCGGTGATCTAGGAGTAGTTGAAGTTGTCTTGAACAATGTGTAGTTGATTGTTATGTAATCCAACGACTATGATTGAATTGATATATTTGTAATCTCTATGAGATTTGTAGGTTTTGTGATGTGTTACCGACCTATTGTATTTGTATTTAAGGTCGATGAGTTGTTTGTAATTGTATTGGCAAATTTGGTTAAGTGTGGTAGTGTGATTGTTGTCAAACTAGAAGGAGTGTATGTAGAATGTTGTAAAGGCAGATAGGAGCAGAAAAGGATCTAACTAAGAAAGATAGTGTTATTTCCAGATCAGCAAAGAACCTGTTGTTCTCTAACCATTTCAACAGTTAAATCCCTTAACCAGGTAAGCTTTAACAAGCTTCTTGTTTAAATCCTCTAACGAGGTGATCCATTAGCATGGATTTGAAATCCTCCACCAAGGTTGCCTTTAACAGGGATTGTAGTCAATCCCTTAACTGGGTGGTCCCTAACCGAATATGTTCTTAACAGGACATTATTGTATAAGCTTCTAACAAGGCTTGGCTCCTAATAGGGCAAACTTCAGAAGATTTCAGAATACCTGTGGATATTCATCCCCACCATGGTTTTTCCCATTTGGGTTTCCATGTGAAAAATCATTGTGTCAAGTGGTGAATGATTTTGTGGATGTGATTTTGATATGGTTGATATGTTAACTAGTAAATTCACTTAGATATGTTTAGATGACCGAAAGTGATCTGAAATGAGCTATTACTGATGTTAGTGAAGTGGTTTAATGTTTTGGTTAAATGGTTTATGAGTATCAGATCCATTACACTCTATCATTGATGTTTTGATCAACTGGTAAAGTTTGATAGTGCAGTTGCAGTTTTTGTTACACTGTCTAAACCAGTTAGTTTAGCAAGTTGTTTTTGAGTTGGGATTAAGTTTGTTGAAATTTTAGTTTGTTTTCTATGTACTAATTCACCCCCCCCCTCTCAGTAGTTGATCGGATCCTTATTGCTTCATCATATTATCAATTACCACCATGAGAACATTGACCTTAGGATAAGAAAGTCAGTGATGTGTTTTCGATTGTGTTTAGACCTGTGGAAATTGGGTTGAAGTTGGCCTATAAACATATACACATTGACATTGATTTTTGGACTATCACTAGTTGTAACAACCATTGTGTCTTCTTTTTTGTGATGTTTGATCTAATTGGCTACAAAAAAAATTGTGTATATGTTTTTATGTATATATGTATGTGTGTGTACGTGTATGTATGTATGTATGTATGTATGAATCATATCTATAGGTGTGTGTATGTATTATTAGCAATATATTGGATTTAGCTAAGTGTTGTCATTGATGTCAACACTGTATCCCGGTTGGAGGCTATCCTGGTTGGACCTATCTCGATTAGTCTTGGTGATCATCTTGGTTTTGGCTATGATTCTTATCTGGTATGATCAGATCTCTGAAATCGGTTTTGGATGCTTACTCTGGATGGTTATTTATTTTCCATATTCTATTGGTTCATGTTTTGGTGCTCCGGTAACTATCGCTTATGTTCCCAGCTGGTATTTCTCGGTATCGGTTAGCTTTATCGGTAAGAGATATTTGGTGTTTTGGTCAGATGATTTTGGTCTAGCTTATAGAATCAGTTTCAATCATGCTGAAGGTGCTTCTTGATCATATTTTGAGTCTTTGGTGACTTTGCATTGGCTGTCGTGTTGTTATGGTAGTCCTATTTGGATCCGGTTAGACTTTCTATGTTACTTCAGTAAGGGTTTCAACTAGTTGGTGAAGCATGTTGGATTTTGGTCTTAGCAGAATTTTCAATGGGTGGAATTGTTTGGTTACTTAATTTAGGTCCATGTTATGTAATTTAAATCATAATATTGGTTCGGTGATACCGTGTAATGTAATTTTTGTTATTATGGATTTATGGGTTTAGGGTTTATCCAACCTTGTCAATAAGGTTGATGATATGTATTTATAGGTGACTTATTCATGTAATTTGGACATGGATGGTTATGTCTGCATTATCAAAGGAAGGTTTATATGCGAACAAGTGATATATCATTTGGTGAAGGTTTTTGTATTGTAGGGCAAACATCTGTGCTTAACCGGAACTATATCAAGCATTAGGAGATGCTACTTTCATAGTTCATTCTTTTTGGATTGTAGTCCGATGTTTTTGTAATTCAGTGAGACTTATTTTTGTGATGAGTAGTGAGCTCTAGGCGGTTGGCCTAATTGCAAGTGCAATCCCCATTATAATTTTACATACTATTGCAAAAGAATTATCTGATTGTGGGTAGGGTTTCCCACCGTAGTTTTTCCCTTTACCAAGTTTTTCATGTCAAAATATTGGTGTTGTGTGTACTGTGCTTTCATGTTCTATTCTTCATTGTGTTGGTCTCTTTGAGCTCCAATTTAATGGTTTTGATATGCATTAGTTCTGATTTCTGATAGTGAACTGGTTCACCCCACCCCACCCCCCTCTCAGTTTACTCCAGGTATCAGATCTATCTAACACGTATGTGTATGTGTATGTGTATGTGTATGTGTATGTGTATGTGTATGTGTATGTATGTATGTATCATGTATGTCTATCTACATGTGTGTGTATGTGTGTATGTGTATGTATATGTGTATGTATGTGTGTGTGTTGTGTATGTATGTATGTATGTCATGTATGCATGTGTGTCTAAGCAATGTATATATGTATGTGTATGTGTGTGCATGTGTATGTATGTGTGTATGTTTATCTATGTGTGTGTGTATGTATGTGTGTGTGTGTGTGTATGTATGTGTGTGTGTGTATGTATATGTATGTGTGTACATATGTGTATTTGTATGTGTGTATGTGTGTGTATCTATGTGCATGTGTGAGTATGCACATGTGTGTGTATGTGTATGTGTATGTGTATGTGTATTGTGTATATGTATATGTGTGTGTATGTGTACATGTATGTGTACATGTATGTGTGTATGTGTATGTGTGTGTGTGTGTATGTGTGTGTGTGTGTGTGTGTATGTGTATATGTGTACATGTGTGTATGTGTGTTTGTATGTATATGTATGTATGTGATGTAGAAGCATCCTTGGTCTATGAGCAATCTTGCATCAACCAAAAAAATTTCTTTTCATTTTGGTTCTTGTTCAGTTCTATGTGTAGTTTTATGTGTTCCTGTCGATAGGTTCCGGTAGTTGCTTTCTTTTCATTGCAAATCCTATTTTCAATTTCCAGGCTAGTTCATGTGCTTGATTCCATATTTTTAGTCCATTTGGATTCTTTTTCGGCCAGTTATCGCTTCTAGCTTGATTGTTTATGGGTTCTGGGATAGTTCTTGAGCTTATCAGTTGGTTTTTCCTTCATTTCTGGAGCGGTTTCTTGGCATGTGGATCTATTTGGGGTCTTGTCTGATGTTTTTTGGCATGTGGCCAACCTTCTTCTTGATCTGCAATTCTTTGTTGTTATTTTTTGAAGGAATTTCTTTCATTCTTAGGGCCTACCTATTTACACGTTTCATTTTCCTGCATTGGTGAATGTAATCTTTTGTGGCTGATCCGTATATGTTCCAGAGGGTATATATATGGTTTTATGTGATCATTTGTAGTACAGTGGAGGATATAATTGGAGATTCATGATTAGCGATCTGGATGACTGTGAGAATTCTGGTAGGGTTGTAATCTGGCATGTTAGCCTGCATGTAACTGGTTGTTTACCAGATGTTCATTTATGAATGTATGATGATAACTGGTTGGTTGTCAGAGATTCTAAGACAATAATATAATTTGTTTCTATAATCTTTCTATGTTTTATTATTGTTTTCGTTGTGTTACTCTTGCTGCATAAGCCGGTCAGTTTTCTTTTGAGGATTCATCGAATATGGCTGCATCAATTGGTATCAGAGCTGGTTGCGAACCTTGAGGCATTCCTTTGGGTGGACAAATCACCAATTAGAGGCAGGCTGCATGCATGTTTGATATATCATCAAATCTGAGGCGATCAAAAGTGGTAGTCAAATCACCGAGCTGAGGTAGTTCACTGGAGCAAAGGAGGAGATGACGCCTAGAAGGATGAGCTAGTTATGAACCAGTTGGTGAAATAATTATTTGCAAATCTTGAGGCATTCCTTTGGGTGCATAGATCACCCATTAGAGGAAAGTTGAGTGTGTCTTCATTAGATCACCAAGTGAGAGGCAATTGAAACTGGTAGTCAGATCGTCGAGTTGAGGTAGTTCATTGAGGCAGAGGAGGAGATGTCGCCTAGAAGGATGAACCCCCAGAGGGTAGAGCAGATGATGGAGGAATTCAGGAATGAGATGAGGAATGAGATCTCAAATGCATTTGCTAGTTTACGGAGGAATCTGGAGTCTGAGGATTAGTATGAAGAATTCGGTGAAGATCTTGAGGCAGAAGAGGCTAAAGGGTTGGAAGATGGAAGAGAGGAAAGATTTCTGAGAGTAGTGGCACAAGCGAGTAAAGTTCATAAAGTGGAGGTTTTATGGAACACTAAACCCAAAGGATCTGATTGACTGGATCAAAGAGTTAGAGGATTACTTTGAGTTTGTGGATGTCAAGGACCCACAGAGAGTCCAGTTGGCACAGACTAAGTTAAAAGGGCATGATGCCTTATGGTGGAAAGAATTGTAGAGAGATAGAGTGGAGAATGGTGAAATGAAGATCACCCCGTAGTTGCAAGATTGAAGGCCAAGTTCATACTAGGAGCCTATGAGTTGGAATTGTTCAAGAACTTGCAAAACCTAAAATAGAGAAACATGATTGTGAAAGAGTATACCGAGGAGTTCTACAAGGTGGTGATCAGATCTAGACATAGAGAGATGGATAGAGAAAAGGTGGTGAGGTACATAAATGAACTTGCATTTAACATTCCAGATGAGATGAGTATGTTGAGGGTTTCCACAGTTGAAGAAGCTTACTAGTATGCTTTGAAGGCTGAGAAGAAGGTGAGAAGAAGACAACTAAATAACCTTAGAGGGAAGGAGAGATTAAAGGGGGAGATGAGTATAGAGAAGCAAAATGTGGAAGAAGAAAAACCTAAGTGGAATAAAGAACCAAAATAGAAGACATAAAGGAAAGGCAGTGGTAGTACCAACAGGGAATTTCCTGGCAAATGTTTCAAATGTGGAGAAACCGGACATAGATTTTATGAATTTAAGCAAGGAATGGCAAGAAGTGTGGCAAATGAGGAACTAGAAGGAGAAGTTACTAGAACTGACTGTGCACCGAAGCAAGGAGAATCCCTTATGTTCAGAATAGTCATGATGGAGCAAAGCAGTGAAGATACCAGACCTACTCAGAGAAAGAGTCTTTTTCAGACTGTGTGCAAATCACGTGGCAAGTGTTGAAAGGTTATTGTGGATAGTGGAAGTCCTGATAATTTGGTATCTGAGGAGATGGTAGTGAATCTTGGATTTAAAAGGATTGAGCATCCTTGTCCTTATAAGGTAAGTTGGTTACAAGATGATCAAAAGTTAGAAGTAAAGGAGCAGTATTTGGTGAATTTTAATATTAGACCTTTTAGGGATGAGTGCTTGTCATGTCTTGTTGGGAAGACCTTGGCAATTTGATAGAAAATCTATTTATGACTATAGAAGAAACCTAATCACTATTGAGAAGGATGGGAAAAATTTTACATTGACTTCTTTGAAGGAGAAAGAGAAGGAGGTGAAGAATCTGGGTCTTGAGAAAAGTTGCAGTACTGAGAAACCGGTTGCAAAGGTTATACCGAAAGGTGGCATGAGTTTGCAAAAGGATCTGATAGATAATCCTAATGGATAGGTGGAACCGGATGAAAGAAATCTTATGCTGACACACCGAATGAAAGAAATCTTATGGTGACACACCAGATGAAGTCTTGTGGCAGAAATAAATCAGAGTTATAGAAGAAAGAAAGTAGTAAGAAGAGACAATGTGCAGATCTAAAGCAAAGGAAGAGAAATTAAGAGAGTCAGGAGTTAGAGAATCTGATTGAGGTTCCAGAGGAGTTAAGGAGGAGGTTTGCAGATAAGGAAGATGTTTGGATCAGAAATGAGCACGAAGTCTTTATCCTAAAACCTTTTTGATGTTCATGAGTTGCCTCTCATGGAACATCTCTTTCTACCTGGGGTGTCTGATGCAAGATCATCCTTGGTCTATGAGCAATCTTGCATCAACCAAAAATATTTCCTTTCATTTTGGTTCTTGTTCAGTTCTATGTGCAGTTTTCTATGTTCATACTAGTAGGTGTCGGAAGTTGCTTTCTTTTCATTGCAAATCCTATTTTTGGTTTCTAGGCTGGTTCATGTGCTCAATTCCAAATTTTCAATCCATTTGGATTCTTTTCCGGCTAGTTATCGCTCTCAATTTGATTGTTTCTAGGTTCCGGGATAGTTCTTGAGCTTACCAGTTGGTTTTTCCTTCATGTCCGGAGCAGTTTCTTGGTGTGTGGATCTATTTAAGGTCTTATCCAATGTTCTTTGGCATGTGGTTGACCTTTTTGTTGATCCGCACTTCTTGGTTGTTATTTTCTAGAGGAATTTCTTTCATTCTTAGGGTCGACCTATTTACATGTTTCATTTTCCTACATTGGTGAATGTAATATTTTGTGGGAGACCTGGATATGTTTCGGAGGGTATATATATGGTTTTATGTGATAATTTGTAGGACAGTGGAGGATATAATTGGAGATTCATGATTAGCCATCCAGATGACTCTGAGAGTTTCGGTAGGGTTGTATTCTAGCATGTTAGCCTGCATGTAACTGGTTGTTTATTAGATGTTCAATTATGAATGTATGATGATAATCGGTTGGTTGCCAGAGATTCTAAGATAATAATATGATCTATTTATGTATTCTTTCTATATTTTATTGTTGTTTTTGTTGTGTTACTCTTGCTACATAAGTTGATCAGTTCTCTTTTGAGGATTCACCAGTTATGGTTGCATTAGTATGTATATGTATGTGTGTACATATGTGTGTTTGTATGTGTGTATGTGTGTGTGTGTATGTCTGTATGTATGTATGTATGAAACATATGTGTGTGTACGTGTGTTATGTGTGTATGTGTGTATGTGTTGATGAATACTAAGAGGGGGGTGAATTAGTATGCCAAAAATATTTGCACTTAAACACCTTGAAAGACTAGCAATAAACCAGTAAAACAACTTAACAGACAAACCGGTTAACAAACATGCAAACCAAATAACTAATAATGCATTCATCCATAGCAGCACAAACACCATAACACAAGATATTTTGACGTGGAAACCCAAATGGGGAAAACCATGGTGAGATGGAACTCACAAGTCACTATCTACAGAATAGGAACCAGACCAGTTAAGGTCAGACCAGTTAAGGTCTTATAATGTTCTTTACCAGAACAAATCCTGTTAGGAATCTCAATCTCCGTTAGGAGACAAGTCCAATTAAAGACTACCTTGCTCAAGGATTTTAGATCCATAGATGTGAACCACCTTGTTAGAGGATTTACAAGAGGCTTTTGGGCCTACCCGGTTAAGGGCTACAGACTTGTCAAAGATGTGAGTAATCAACAAGTGTTTGATCTAGCTAATAGCACAGACTACTCGGTTAGATCCTTGATAGCTCATTCTTAATGCACTATAGCATTACTTCAGTCTTCTACACATTCATAATCTCTCCAACTCCTCAACCACCTTAAACCCTAGCCACAATATCAACTATCGCAACAACAATAACAACAACAACCTAAAACCCTAGACATGATGTCCTTATAAAGGAAATTGATTTCATGTCGGTCCAATAGGATTACATTACAATTCCCTAGGTTCAATGAACCTAGACATACTAGGTAATACGTCACAAAAAGCATCGCTACAGTTTCGGCACCGTCAACCAATTGGTGGATGGTAACTCATCACACAATGTCAGTTCATACAAAAATGCTAGTTGTCAGTTTGACAAAAATGAAGACTGGTAGAAATATGTTATGCTTCTTTAATCCCTCGTACCGCTTGAGGTTATCATGCCACTTCAAACCGGGAAACACATTCTGCAAAACATCAATAGTCTAAAGACTATAATAAAACATACCTACAACATACCAGTTGGAACAAATACCGATTGTGCTCTAACTCATACGTATAAAGAGGATCTTAATGCAAGTGCGTGTCCATCAATGACAATCACAACATAAACACAAAAAATTCCAACAATCTCCCCCTTTGGCATTGATGGCAACACTTAGGAAAATAAAATTTTGACATCTAAGTGTTTTACAACAAAATCATGCCATTAGCAAAATTGCTCCCCCTAAGCATATACACTATCCCTTTAACAATACACTGTATAACAATTTGCATAAACATTGAGATATACAAAGCATATAATCAAAATTTTGATTACTAGATACTTCTCCAAATAGAATTCTTCTCCCCCTTTGCCAACAATGACAAAGTATAGTTGAACAACCCTATTTCCATTTGATATTAAAATAAAAGAGTTTATGACAACAAGGAATGATACTTGTCAAAAACAGATTTAAAGTCCTACAAGAATTGTTTCATCGACAAAGACCAAGACTCAAGTAGGGAGGTGGCTACTTCTTTCTCTGTCTGCATCTGGGAGACATGTTCTTCCATGGCATCAATTGTGCTCATCTCCTGTGTAACAATTAAGGCATCCAGGTTCAGATAGCACTACTGAAGAATTTGCAATCGTGGGAGTAGAACCAATTGTAGCTCCTGCAAATCTCTAGACTGAGTGTTGATCTCTTGCAACATTTTCGCTGACTGGATGTGAAATCGGTGAATGGTTTGCCCATAAGTTGTGAAGGAATCATAAGGAGGCTTGAATGTGCTCAAGTAGGACTACAAGTCATGTTCAAGTTTTTGCTTCTGAGCTAGCACATCATCATAGAATAGATGCGGTTGACAGATTTGCTGAGTAGCAGATTCCCCGCATCTAGAGTGTCCCTTATATCCTTTTGTTCTTTCTTCAGTTCAGTCTGGAGCTCATTCAACTTTTTCACCAGAGCTATATTAAGATCTTTTTGATGCTCCTTCTTGACATTAGCCTATGCTACCTCTTCAAGGCTCTGCACCTGATCATCTACTACTATGCATAGGAGCTTAAGTCTAGCTAGTGATAAATCAGTGTTTGGAAGATTTGTGTCAGGTATCAAACCGATAAGCATATCCACAGCTGCTTGGATTACATCCTACTCCTTCTTCTGTCGAATGATTTCAAGGCACTCTTGAGCTACCTTGATTCTCTGCATTAGCTCCATTTCACTTGCAGACTAGATATCTATAGGACTGGTAAGGTCAGCCGGTTTGGCTTGACTCCCGGTTGCCTTCGGAGTCTCCATCTGGGTGCTCTTCACCGCTTCTCCTACCTTGTCCTCTTCCGCTTTCTTCTTCTCCACTTCTCTCCTCTTCTTTGCTTCCTTGTGCTCCTTAGCCTTTTTCTTTTTTGCTTCCTTCTTCTTCTCCTGTTCCTTATCTTCTTCTTCCTTCTTCTTCCTCTCTGCTTCCTTCTTCTTCTCCTGTTCCTTATCTTCCTCTTCTTTCTTTTTCTTTTCATCTTCTTGCTTCTTTTTCTCTTCTTCATCATTTTTCTTCTTCTCCTCTTCATCTTTCTTCTTCTTCTCCTCTTCATCTTTCTTCTTTTTCTCCTCTTCATCTTTTTTCTTTTTCTCCTCTTCGTCCTTCTTCCACTTTGCTTCTTCATCCTTTTTCTTCTTCTCCTCTTCATCTTTCTTCTTTTTCTCCTCTTCATCTTTTTTCTTTTTCTCCTCTTCGTCCTTCTTCCACTTCTTTTCTTCATCCTTTTTCCTCTACTCTACCTCTTCCTTTGCTGCTTCTTGTCTGTCCTCGGCTTGCTTATCAACCTGTTTAGCCTATTGCTTCTGTCATGTTGCCTCAGATGGTGTTTCCTGAGTATCATCCTCAACATCTAGAGCATCGACATCGATGGTGTCGATTGGTTCAACAACTAGATTTCCTTCATCATCAAATACTTCATCCGGTTTGGATATAATTGGTTCTTATTCATCTTGCCAGTTGGCGAGACGCTCTTTGTGAGTATGGACAGTGGTTTTCATAAATAGATGGGTGTCTTTTTTGACATCAACAACTCTACCTTCTAACAGCCAAAGTCTTCTTTTTCTAGTGAAGAAGAGTCCTTTATTTTGGTCAATAACATCATATAACTCAGAATTTGACAGGTCGAGAAAGTACTGTGCAAAAAAATTCTCCCTAATTTCCTATTCCTTTTCTATGGCAATGCGCCATCTATTATCTAATGACATATATAAAGAATCCAGTGTCTTAATCTCTGAGGGCGACCGGTCATTAGTACATAAATACTGAATTATTTCCTTTTCAACCACTTCCTTTTCATCCTCATTGAAGTCGTCAATACACTCAAGTAAGTCATTTAGCACTTTTCTCCTAATATTCTTTATTGTTCTTTGACAATGTGTCAAAGGTTTATAGGAAGATATATCTATATTTACCAGTACAGATGATGTCAGTTCATTCTTGGTCTTCCTCTTTGCTTGACATGTTTTCTTTGGCTTTTCCTCAGACACAGTTTCCTCTGAGTTTGGAGAGGTATTCCTTGTCTTCCTCTTTCTCTGGAACACCTTAGCCAGTGCAGCTTCCGGTTTCTTCTTGGCTGGTGACCACTTCGTCACTTTTGGAGTTGCAGTAGTAACCGGTGTTGATGCTGCAAGCATTGCCTTTGCCTTCTTCACTACTGGTTCTCTCTCTTTCATTGTTGGTGGTTCCTCAACTAGTGCTATCCTCTCTAGGTAGGTGTCGGTTCTCTTCACCTTAGGGTCAAGCGGTGAGGCAATAAGGGTAGAGGCATACCCTTCCAACGTATCGTACATCACCTCATAGCCCATTGGCTCCACTTCTTCCTATCTAGGCTCAACAGCCTCCATTATGCATTTATCTACTTGGATGGTAAAGCAGATATCATCTTCATATTTTTTGACGATGTCACCTGATATCCTCACTCTTTGGCTCATCTTCCTTCTAAACTCATCAGAATACTTGTTCAAAATATCAGGGTAACCGATTCCAAGTGCTTCAATGCTTTCCTTGATTTGCTTGGTTACTAGTTGGTCACCAGACCACTGAACATCTCCTACTCCTGGGAAGTAGCCTTGGAAATAGAAGAACAACCCAACCAGTAGTTGTCCAACCTTGAACCTAAGTGCATTATCTTGTTTGATCACCTTCAGATTCAACAGGAGTTGTCTCTACATACTAGTGCATAGATCAAATGATGCATCCTCCGTTATCATCCGGTAAGCAGCATTTACTGCTGCAGTAGATACAGAGTTAATCCTGCTGGCTGAGAATGTCTGGTATCTAATCACCATACACACATACTTCACTAGATCATCCTTGATAGAATTTACTATCATGCCATGTGAGTCACTCACTGAACCGGTGAGCTTGGACATTTCAGTTTTGCTTACAGTTCTTAGGGCTGGCACTTCCCCTGTGTTATAGAATCCAGTGACTGCATGAATTGCTTGGGGCGTGATGTCATGTGTCCTCTCCAGGTACATCTTATCACCATGGACTCTGCTTAGAATGATCCTTATATGATCTTCTGTGAAATCTTCTAGGAAGTAAACAACATTGTGGAGCTTTTTCTTCTCCAAAATATTAAACTCTGGTTTGATCTTCTTATCTTTACCACAAAATAAACCTAATTGGGTGTGGATAGCTAGAGACCCTAGGTCTTCTATTTTGCAATCTATGTAGTCATAAATTCCCTGTTCTACTATCACACCAACCAGAACTTGTGATAGGGCACTATACTTGGACTTTCGTTGAATAAAATTTGCAGAATCGACAGATGCACTAGAACTAGTATGAGATGCGGAAGCCATGATAGAAATCTTAAGAACTTGAGAAATACCTTTTGAAACACATGAAATTAGGGCTTGTCGATTCTCCTTCACTTCACACTTTGTCGGTTGCTGAATCACCGCTTTGAGTTCTCCACTTGACCGTTTCCAGTTTGAATTTGAATCTCCTTCACGGTTTCTCAATTTCTCAAAATCTCTGCTCAAATCGCTTTGCTCTTTGAAAAAAAATTCTTTGCTCAAAAATTGATAGTGAGAAATGATTTGTAAAATGCTTTTAAACATATTCCTCACCTACCATCATTAATGCTCCTTCATTAGGGCATAAACCCTAATTTTGCTTTTTATCATTTCCAGTCTTCTGCCAAACGACAGGTATAACATACTGGTTAAGGTCTTTTACCGATGTAAACTGGGGGTTCAAAACATTTTGTCGTTTGCTCCCCCTAAGCTTTTCTGAAGCTTAGTTTGCCAGTTCCATGATTTCCACATTAGGTGCAGAAACTGGTTCCTCTTGTAACACTGTTGGTTTCTCCTTCCAGATTTTGTTCATGTCCACTTGAACAGTGTCAACATCAATGTTTCCTTCCAGAGTGACCGGTATATCATCAGATATGCTCTTTCTTGATCTACAAAATCTAGCAATGTGACCCGGTTTGTTGCAGTGATAGCAGACCAATCCAAGTTCTCTCCAAGGTCCATTGTTCATGTTTCCATTCTTCCTTCCGCATGTTGCAGTAGTATGACCATGACCATGACAGATCATACAATTTTCTCTCCATTTGGTTGCTGCTTGATAACCACTGCTTCTTGGTTGATGATTGAAGGCATTAAACTGGTTGTGATTCCGGTTCACAAAAGGTTTAGGACCAACTCTTTGGGTCCTCTGAGGATATATTCTAGTGTTATTCATAACAAACCTGCATTTAGATGCTCTATGCCCATACTTGTTGCATGCATAACAGTTACCATCAAATCTATAGGGTCTAGGCTTATCATTTAGGAAATAAGGAAAATTGTTGTAAGCCTTACTCCTACACACATTAGCAGTATGTCCTTCTTTAAGACAGTTGAAACAAACAGGTTTAAACTTTTGCTTACCTTTATCCTTTGATGTTGGTTGTTTCTTTGATGTTCTAGCATTTGTACCAGAGGTCTCGTGACCGGAATAACCAAGTCCATTGGTATTCTTGACTGGTTTGGCAGATTCAAGCTTTTTCTCTAGCTTGACAGTACTCTTGCTAAACTTAGTAAGTATTTCCTTTGACTCAGAGAGTTCTTTGGAAATAGCACCATTTATTACCAATAGGTTTTCATTCTCAGAGATGGTAGAGTTCAGTTCTCCTTGCATGTCTTCTTTTTCCACCTTGCTTGCATGGAGTTGAGCATTTAGGACACTCATCTCTTGTTTCAGCTTGGAGATCTCATGATCTCTTTCTTTCACTAGGTCTTCAGCTTTTCTGCGGTTCTCAAGCTCTTGACACATCCGGATAGTCAGTCCTTCCAACTCCTTTCTCAAGTTGGAGTTTGATTCATTCAACTTATTTACTTTAGCAAGTAGGGCTTCCATGTCTGGTTCATCTAAAGAACTATTTTTAGATAGCTCCACCAGCTTTTCTGCATGTTCTCTTCTTTTTGCTTGAGATGCCTTGTATTTGATCATAAGATCATCATAGGCTTGCTCAGACTGAGTGAGCTGATGGGTAAGTTCCCTCAATGTGTATTCCCCCATATCTCTTTCCAAGTGGTTAAACTTATAGAAAGGTTGGCTCTGATACCAATTGATGAATACTAAGAGGGGGGGTGAATTAGTATGCCAAAAATCTTTGCACTTAAACACCTTGCAAGACTAGCAATAAATCGGTAAAACAACTTAATAGACAAACCGGTTAACAAACATGCAAACCAAATAACTAATAATGAATTCACCCACAGCAGCACAAACACCATAACACAAGATATTTTGATGTGGAAACCCAAATGGGAAAAACCATGGTGAGATGGGACTCACAAGTCACTATCTGCAGAATAGGAACCAGATCGGTTAAGATCTTACTATGTTCTTTACTAGAACAGATCCTATTAGGAATCCCAATCTCTGTTAGGAGACAAGTCTGATTAAAGACTACCTTGCTAGAGGATTTTAGATCCATCGATGTGAACCACCTTGTTAGAGGATTTACAAGAGGCATTTGGGCCTACCCGGTTAAGGGCTACAAACTTGTCAAAGATGTGAGTAATCAACAAGTGTTTGATCTAGCTAATAGCACAGACTACTCGATTAGATCCTTGATAGCTCGTTCTTAATGCACAATAGCATTACTTCAGTCTTCTACACATTCATAATCTCTCCAACTCCTCAACCACCTTAAACCCTAGCCGCAATATCAACTATCACAACAACAATAACAACAACAACCTAAAACCCTAGACATGATGTCCTTATAAAGGAAATTGATTTCATGTCGGTCCAATAGGATTACATTACAATTTCCTAGGTTCAATGAACCTAGACATACTAGGTAATACATCACAAAAAGCATTGCTATAGTTTTAGCACCGTCAACCAATCGATGGATGGTAACTCATCACACAATGTCAGTTCATACAAAAATGTCGGTTGTCAGTTTGACAAAAATAAAGACTGGTAGAAATGTGTTATGCCGCTTTAATCCTTCGTACTGCTTGAGGTTATCATGCTACTTCAGATCGAGAAACACATTCTGCAAAACATCAATAGTCTAAAGACTATAATACAACATACCGGTTGGAACAAATACCGGTTGTGCTCTAACTAATACATATAAAGAGGATCTTAATGCAAGTGTGTGTCCATCAATGACAATCACAACATAAACACCAAAAATGCCAACATGTGTGTGTGTACATGTGTGTATGTATATATGTGTATATATGTATATGTATGTGTGTACATATGTGTGTATGTACGTGTGTGTGTATGTTTGTATGTATGTGTGTACATATATGTGTCTTTTCATGTGTGTATCTGTGTGTGTGTATGTATGTATGTATGTATGTATGTATGTGTGTGTGTGTGTGTATTGTTGGCATTTGCATGAAGATTGCATTAATGAAATGTTATGTTGTCATTGATGTCAATTAACCAGTGATGATGTTGTTATAATGATGTTTTGTAACCAATAAGAAGAGCTAGTGAAAGGAACTGAAACGAGTAGGTGAGTTTGTGGAGGAAAACAATATTGCTAAGTAATGGGGAGTTAAACTGGTAAACCCTACCTGTTGATATGATAAACCCTAACCGATTAAGTTTGGTAAGTTTGTTATATTGGTTTATGATCTAATGATGAGTGGTAATGACTATGACATGTATGCATGTTGTATGAGAAGAGTTTCAAAGTGTTTTTGGCATGTTGAGATAATGGTTTATATCTTGGGAATGAGCAAGTATATTGCATGTAATGCAAACCGTGTGATGAGTTACTGAGTTTGATGAAGCAGTGATCAAGGAGCGATCAAGTTTATCTTGAATGATGTGTACAGATTGTTATGTAATCCAACGGTCATACTTGAACCGATTTGTTTGTAATCTCTATGAGAGAATTAGGTTTTTGTTGTGTTGCTGACCTATTGATTTGTTTATAAGGTCGATGAGTTGTTTTGTTGAAGTGTTGGCAAATTTGTAGTTGAGTATGGTTGCCAAACCGGATGATGTATCTACAATTTATGTAAAATTAGATAGGAGCATGAAAAGGATCTGGACAAGCAAGTGTAGTGCTATTCAAACATATCAACAAACCCTTGTTGTTTTCTAATAATTGCAACAATTAAATCCCCTAACCGGGTAAGCTCTAAAAAGCTTAGTATTATTCAAATCCTCTAACCAGGTGGTCCATTAGCTTGGATTTCAAATCCTCTACCGAGGTTACTCCTCACAGGGTATTGCTTCCAACAAGGCATTATAGTCAATCCCTTAATCAGGTGGTCCCTAACAAGATCTATTCTTAACAGGACTTATTGTAAAGCTTTAACAGGTTTGGCTCCTAACAAGGCGAACTTCAAAAGAGTTCAGAATACTTGTGGGTATTCATCCCCGCCATGATTTTTCCCATTTGGGTTTCCATGTCAAAAATATTGTGTCAAGTGGTGAATGTTTTTGTGGTTATATTTACTTTGGTTGAATTTCTTAACTACTTAATCCACTTTGATATGTTATGTTAACCAGCAGCAATTTGAAATGCAGTTTTACTTATGTCAGTAAAGCATTTGGATGTTTGTGAGTTTCAAGTTGTTTTACTATTAGTCTGTGATAACAGTCAACTAGTTAAACTTGATAGTGATATTGCATTTGTAGTTTAGTGGTTTAACTTGTTAGTATAAAGTTTACTTTGAGAGGTTGATTCTGAGATTGGTGAAATTTTATATGTTTTCTATCTACTGATTCACCGCCCCCCTCTCAGTAGTTGAGCGTACCTTATTCTTTCATCATACCATCATATATGTGTGTGTATATTTAATGTATACATGTGCATAAATGTGTAGATGTATGTGTATGTGTATGTGTGCATGTGTATGTGTGTATGTATGTGTGTTTGTGTGTGTGTGTGTGTATGTTCATGTGTGTATGTGTGAGTGTGTACATGTATGTGTATGTGTATGTGTATGTGTATGTGTATGTGTATGTGTATGTGTATGTGTATGTATATGTGTTTGTATGTGTATGTGTATGTGTATGTGTATGTGTGTATGTGTGTATGTCTATGCAATGTGTATGGTTCTCATACAATGTATGGACTCATTAGATCAGTTAAGTGGACCATTCATTATCATTTAACAAGAGAGTCAATATCAGCTAATTATATTAGTTAAGTGGACCATTCATGTTCATTTTGTATGTGGACTTGACAAGTAGAATAGCTTTTAAACATGTATGCATATTTAAAGTTGGGTCCAATTCACCTGACATATATGTGCATGTGGGCATGTGTATTTAGGGGTGTGCATATTTGGACTACTTCTCAATAGCAATTTGTCCAATGGGCAATAAAAGGACTAGGTTACAAAAGTATGATCCAATAAAAGAGACAAAAAAGGATTACAACACCTGCTCTAGAACAAGTTCCCATTGATGATGAAGTGGTCGAGATTCAGGAAAGACAAGAAATTGGTCCTAGTCAATCCAAAAAAAAATTCTTTGATATAGCCAATTTGATGGAGATGGATGAAGACGCTCTTTTCAATGGGATTTCAGATGAGGATATGGTACTAGAAAGCACATTAAAATTACACTGCAAAAAAATATGGGATGAGTATTTTCAAGATAAATCTCTAATTGGAAGAGCACAATTATTTGCAAAGTTACATAGGAGAAAAGAAATGAAACTCATTTGGAGTTTCTGGGTGTTGATAACAAGAAGAAATCATCAGACGGATCAATAAATCAGACAGTGGTTGAAAATTTGCAAGAAGCTCTGAAATGTATTGTGAGAACAAGTTGAGCTGTTGATTTAAGTGTTGTCCAAAGAGCACTAATGACTATGATTTCTAGTAAGAAATTATCACATAGAAGACAAACTCAAGCAATTGTCTAGTTATTGAAAGTCTCTAGAAGAACCATATAGAGATATATTAGGAAAATAAACATGTTGGATGAGAATATTGAAAATAATTGGGTCAATATTTGTAGGGTTCCTCAAAAAGATAGAATTGTTGAAGATGTAAAAAGAATTGTTATTGAATATTGGACCAGTCACTCTCATGTTTCTTCCAATAGAAAAGACACTATACAGATTAGGGATGAAGATGGTACAAAAATTTCGCATCCAAAATAGTTTGTAGACACAAAACAAAGTGAATTGTTTGAAGCATTCAAACAAGAATTTCCAGATGTCAAGATATGTCAAAGGATGTTTGAGAGATTATGAACATGTTTTGTGTGTATCAATAAGGTATGTGAAACTTATTGTCAAAATCACATTGAATTTCAATTGCACCTCTAGTCATGTAAAAAGGCAATGGCAGAAACTAATCCAAATGTAGTCATCCCTCCAAGTACCACACAATTTTGTGAAGTCTATTTTATGTGACAGATTAGAAGGTTCAGATGAGTTCAATGTACAATGTATAAAAAATACATGTGTTGATTGTGGAGATTTGAAGAAATTTGCACAAATTGAGAACGTTGATCTTTCAGTGCAAGTTTTGTGGAAGAGATTTGAATATGAGAAAATATCAAACAAAGTCAGGAGCTTAATCGAAAAAAAAAATGTTAAAAGAGAGTGAATTGCCTTACAAAGAGTTTATGTGTACATTTCATAATATGATATATCCACATATCCAACATTGTCATGGTGCAAGATGGAAAGCTAAATAGTTTCATATCTCAAAAAAATGTTTTCCTCTAGGTTGTATTCTCTCAATAGTAGACTTCTCTGAGAACTATACACTTAGTCATCACACAGAGATTCAATGTCAATACTATCATTCTGAGCAGGTTGCAATTTTTGTACAAGTTTTTTATAGACATGCAGAGTTTCATGTGGACGGTGTAGAATGTGGTGAAGATGAATGCATTATCATTAAGGAAGTTCATTTTTATATCAGTGATGATACTTGTCATGACAAGAGTTATGTAGCACATTATTTTGAGATTTTTTTTGAAAATATCATACAGCATCAGATAAATGTTTCACAACATTGGATTTGGTCTAATGGATGTGCTGATAAGCGTAAAAATTGATTAAATTTCATGTAGTCTTTTAATTAACTAGTATAATTAAGTTTTTTAAACTAATATATTATATTTGATTGTAACTTCATAGGACAATTTAAATCTACAAAAGCATTCAATTGGTTGTCACAACAACATGCTAAATGTAGTCTAAAGTTTTTGTGGAACTTTTTTGAGAGTGGACATGGAAAAAGAAAGCATGACGAAGTAGGAGCATGTGTAAAGCATGCACTTCGCCAACATGAACTTGGAGGTACATGCTCAACATATATTTGTGTACTTTGTTCAAGAAATCTCTATTTACTTGAGTATGTATCTTAAGGGTCGGAGTTAAATTGCTAAAATAAGTTAATGTGTAGGCAATAGCATATGAAATTCAAGTGAGATAGTAGAATGGTGTAAAAGTCATTTTGGTGTTCATGACACAACATACAACAAATGCTATTTTTGAGAAGTTAAAGATATTGATTGATCCAATCCTTATAATTGCCAAAAAATTAACGGTATTAGAAGTTTGCATCAAGTGATGACTGGACATAGCAAACCTCTTGTGGTTCAGGTATGAGAACTTAGAACTTGTTTTTCGATTGAAACTGCATCAAGAAAATAAGTCATGTCTATAGAACTTAACAAACCTCTTGTGATTCAGGTAAGAGAAAAATCATGTTTTTGCACGTTGATTGCATTGAAAACAACACAAATATTCAACAATGTCAGAACATTAGAGATGGATTTGTTTCACAATGGGAGATGAAACAATTAGTCGCAATGCCTCCTTATGAAGATAGTGACATTGTAGATGTTCATGATCCTCTATATTCAGTTGATTATGAACGTGTTTCTAATTTAGTTGTGTCAGGTACACTTGCATTTTATTTAAATATCCTTACGTATTTTCATGTACTTTATTAAATTTAAATTAAATTTGAATTCTTTATACATTCTACCATACACTTTATAATTTAATTGTTTGTAATTTGTGGTGTACAGGTGATATTTTTGTCATGGTTGTAGACCCTGACAATGAAGAAGGTGTTGAATATTACCTACTAAGATGCACAAAACCAAAATATAAATTGTGAGGAATCAGTGGAAGATGGTGATGGGCAACAATATCCCACTGGATCAGTCATTGTTGAAGGTACTTATTATAAACAAACCAAGATAGATAACAATGGTGTTACATTTACTTAATACATGTTTGGCCAAAAAGTTTTGCATTATAGTCACTTAGTTATAGCAACAAGATTGCATTTTGAACGTTTACCAAAAAGAGGTTTGGCCCCCAAAACTGGAGGTTGCCTATCGAAGATCATGAAAGGATATTAGAGATAGTAAAAGACAAAGAGGATCCAGATTTTATTTACCATAAGCTCACTTAACTTATTAGCACAAGTGAACTCATATTTTTTTGACCATGATACATGTATATATATGCATAAATGTATGAACATTTGAGTTTGTTTGTTTTCTATTGTCATACATATATACATATGTACACATGTACATTTGAGTTATATTTTTTGGATCATCATACATATGTACGTATATACAGTTGATCTATTTTTTTGGATCTTCATACATATATGCATATGTACACATGCACATTTGAGTTATCTATTTGGATCGTCATACATATGTATGTATGCACATTCGAGCTATTTTTTTGGATTGTCATACATATATACATATGTACATTCAAATTATTTTTTGCAATGTATACATACATGTACATTTGAGTTAATTTTTTGCACCTGCTTTGAAATCAAAATATGCTCAATTTGTTCATAAATTGATCCTTAGTCTCTAAAGACAGAGTGCAAAATTACATATTTATATCCCCTATGCTATCTTTACTTTTTCCTCTATTTAAACTTTCATCAATTTCTTCTTTACATGACCTCCCGTATGCCCTTTTTAACTAACCATACATTCAATAGTTAAATTGTCTTGATTATCATTCTAATGATAATTAAATAAGTTTTAATTTATAATTAATCTATCTAATATCTCTTCTAACATTGATTGAGTAAATCAATCAAACAAACTTAGAATTTTATATATTCAAATTCATCAAGCACATTATCAAAAAATTAATAAATAACTATATTTATTTAATTCCTTACTATTTTCACTTTTGGAATTTCAATAAATTAACTTAATTAATCATTGACATAATTTCAAAAGATGATTGATTAAATTAATTTCAAAAGATGATTAAATTTCTTATGATAATTGATTATTTTAATTATATTTAAGTTATTAATGATCTAACATAAATATTGAAATAACAATCATTTTTTAATTTAAAGTCATTTGATATTCATTTTCAGTGAAAAACATTCATAATTTTGAATTATATCTATATCTATAAGATGTGTTTATGTCAATAATATCATCATTTCCCAAAAAGTAAAGTTACAAATATAATATTCTATTCATAAAATAAATTAAAAATATTTAACTTATTATTATTTATTACTCTTGAAAATTTTGACATGCATACATACATACATGATTTTTTTTAAATCAACAATTCTACTACTTAAATGTCAAGATTTATCATCTAGAATAACATGATCAATTCTATGTAACTTGAACTAATTGTAAAAATATAGCATGAGTAAACAAAATAGTGATTAAATAAAACAACATCACATGTCAAATAAACAAAGTGTCAAATAAAACATGCATGAAACAACTTACAAGTGTCAAATAAAACATCACATGTATATCTACAACATATATGTATAAAAAGTGTGCATTGTACATAGAATCTCATCAAACAAGGATCATAAACTATGTTAGTGGGCCTTCCACTGATCCATGTCTTGAATGTTGTCTCTGCACAAGAAAGTACATGTACACGTAAGCACACATATATATAAGCGCATGGTAGAAATAAATATCATCTCACCATAAGTATGGAAAGTTTACTTCAATCTAAGTACTTGCAAATTTTACCATGTCTAATCCATCATCTGCACCATCAGAACATGTATGCACCACAGGAATCCAAGATGAATAACTCAAACATGGGCCACGAACCTGGATAATATATATATATATATATATATATATATATATGACCATGTGTAGGAGCAGAAGGAGCTTGCAAGTCTCCTAATGTCTCCAATGGAATAGGACGTTGTATATAAATCAAAATTAAAATTGTGTTAACAGTTTTGAAGTTGAAATCCACTATTTAAAACCAATTAAATAATATGATGTTACAAAAAAAACAATGTGTACTTGATTGCAACCATGTGTAGGAGCAGAAGGAACCTACAAATCTCCTAATGTCTCCAATGGAATAGGACTCTATATATAATTCAAAATTAAAATTGTGTTAATAATTTTGAAGTTGAAATCCACTATTTAAAATCAATTAAATAATATGACCTTACAGAAAAAACAATGTGTACCTGACTACAACCATGTGTAGCAGTAGAAGGAGCCTGCAAATCTCCTAATGTTTTCAACATAATAGGATGTTGTATATAATTAAAAATTAAAATTGTGTTAACAATTTTCAAGTTGTAATCCACTATTTAAAATCAATTAAATAATATGACCTTACAAAAAAAATAATGTGTACCTCATGAGACTAGAAGGCTCTCCTGACCCTATTGACCTCAGATGAATGGAAGGACACATGGTCAACGTCTATATCTAGAGATACATCCTCTGTGCCAATAGGTGGACTAGTATAGTGACCATGACCTCAAGCAGGAGGTGTAAAAGTAACAGGTGGCACTGATGTATGTCGTGAAGCCTTAGGTGTCGGGTTGACTGGTGTAGGTTGAGGAGGAAGTGTGGCATCAACTAGTGTATGTGGTGGAGGGGTTGTAGGATGCATTGGAATGCCCTCCTCTCTCCCCATAGAACCCTGAGATTCTCTACGTGTATGGTTGCTAGATCCACCTCCGCATACATGTTGTCTCACTTGTGTAGCTATAGTCTTGAGTGGGATCCCAAGATAATTTGAAATAAATGTGTAAGAATCCAATAAATTAGTAGACAACAATGCACTCATCCGCTACAATGGATCAACCTCTGTCAACTGTGTAGCATTAATTGGATATGGTATGTTTGCATTGACGTAAGGATCAGTTCCACTATTGGATGTCGCATTTGTAGCCCGAGGAATGGTAGTCTGTGACCACAACAAATATCTCCTAACTCGATCAAATGCCATCTGACCGACCTGAGTGGCAATGTGTGTAACATTGGAGAATATGTGTCGCCTGGCATCATCCACTACTGCACTTGCTGCTTGTGATAATTCCAAACATTTTGGTAGAACCAAAAGGTTTGGACCAACTAATGCTCGTTTATTAACGAGCATTGGTGCATCAGGTTGTCTACATTTATCACTTAGCCTCCCTTTCCCCTACCTAGCATTTACTAGTATATCTGTATAATCTACATCTAAGGCCATTTGAAACTCTACAAACAATTGTTTACAGAAATAAAGTGGCAACTCATAGTTTGGTGGCCACATATGATGAGTTGCCAACCATCTAGGATATATGAATGGTGTCACAATCGAATCAGTGCATCTAGTCACTAAATAGCCCCTGACCTTACGCTAACTCCCTAAATAATGGGGGAACATGGTAAGGACCTATGTGGAAGATACATCCTTGTCAATGGATTTCCATCCCACCGTGCCAACTACACTATCAGAAAGAGAGGCATAGAAAGAATTGACAGACATGTCATCATATGGATTGTATGATCGAATAGTTTCAATCATACACATCAAATCATCCCTAATAATTTGCACCCTATCCTTATTTGGTTGGACAGGGGCGATTTGTAGTGTCAAGATGTTGTAGTACACGTTGTAGGGCCTGAATGGTTTTAGCAAAAAGCTAAGCCCTAGCAGCATTACTATTGGAGGGCATTCGACCAGACTGTCTAGATGTCTAGTTGCCCTCGCGATGAACACTACCATCGGATGGATGATCCACCATGTGGAAAATATCTACATGTGTAGCTATAAAAGCAAATAATTTTAAAAATAATTATTCAAAGCTATTTTAAAATAATTCAAACTAATTTTGAAAACTATTGTAAACTAATTCAAACATATTTAAAAATGATACAATTGTAATTTAAAGTACAATTCGTTGTAATTGAAACATTTGATACAAATTACTTTAAAGAAGCATTAAAATTAAATACATATACATACACATACACATACACATACACATACACATATACATAGAAACACATACATACATACATACATACATACATATACATGGACACATACATACACACACATACACCTATATACATACATGTACACATAAACATACACACACATACATACACCCATATACACATACACATGCATGCATACATACATACACATACACACGCATACATGCACATACACATGTATACATGTGTGTGTATACACACATAAACACACATACACACACATACACCCACATACACACATACACATACACATACACATGCATGCATGCATACATACACATACACACACACATGTACACATACACATGTATACATGTGTGTGTATATACACATACATACACACACATGCACCCACATACATATATTCATACATATATACATACACTCATACACACATACATGTACGTACACATGCATACATACACATGTGCATACACCTACATACATACATACCATGTACATACACACATAAACACACATATACATACATACATAGAGACACATACACCCACATACACATACACATGCATACACGCATATACACCCATACATACATGCATGCACATGTGTATATGTGTGTATGAGTGTCTATGTGCACGAATATGTGTGTATATGTATGTGTGTATGCATGCATGTGTATGTGTATGTGTGTATGTGGGTGTATGTGTGTGTATGCATTTATGTGTATATGTATGTATGTGTGTTTATGTGTGTATGTGTGTATGTGTGTATGTATGGAAGTATTTGTATGCACGTGTGTATGTATCCATGTGTGTATGTGTATGTACATGTACGTGTGTGTTTGTATGAATGTATGTGTGTTGTAAAAACTCATGTGGGTGTATGTATGTATGTATGTATGTTTATGTGTGTGTATGTGTATATATGTATGTATGTGTGTATGTGTATGTGTATATGTATGTGTGTTTATACACACATAAACACACATACATACATGTACACACACATACGCCCACATATACACATACACACATACACATACACGTGCACATACACACGCATATACATGCATACATACACACGTACATACACATACCCACATACATACACACATAAATACACACACACATACATAAACACACATACACATGCACACACATGTACATCTATGTATGCATGTGTATGTGTGTGTGTGTATGTGTGTGTGTATGTGTGAGTCTGGGTGTAGGTGTGGGTGTGGGTGTATGCGTCTGTGTCTTTGTATGAGTACGAGGATTATTTTTTATGTGTAGTATATTGATTATAATTTTTTATGGTTTATATATAAGGCTAATGAGAAAATGGTTTTTTTTTTATTAGTATTTAGTAGTAATTTGGGCATATTTTTCTAATAGTTTTATAGAGTTTGTTTTCAAATTTTGCAAGGTTTAATTTATTTTTTAACATTTTTCTAATGCTTTCATTCTAGAAATTTTCAAAAAATTGATAAACTACAGAATAAAAAAAAATAACAATAAATATATTTATTTTTTAAACTACAAAAACAAAACAAAAAAGGGAAAAAAATGTATATACTTGGGAAAACGAGGGTTGGCAATAAGCTCCTTCTATAGTTCAATCGAACTCCTAAAGCTCCTCAGGGTGCAAATGAGGATCGGTCGACAAAAAATCAGTTTATATAACTGATAATCCAGTCGGACTGAGTTCGGTCAGACTTAGTCCGAGAATTCAATCCAGTCGGACTGAGTTTGGTCATACTTAGTCCGGTCAGACTACCAATGCCATTTGGGTGTCATGCAGATGCCACACGATGCTACGAGGCTCGGGAGTAGTACAATCAAGCTAAGTTCAATCAAACTTAGTATGGTTGGACTACTCCTAGTTAGCCTCAAGTGTGACACAACTCCATGCTTTTTCCCTTGTCATTCGTCTCTTAATTCACCTTTAACCACCTCTCTAATATTTTCCCATTTTCCATACCTACCCTTTAATCTTAGCCCTCCATTTCTAGGGTACTCTTTATATAAGAAGATCCTTGCATCCTTATCGATCCCTAATCCTAATGTGAATCCTTATTCTCATGCAAATTTTCATAGCAATCAATCACTCAAGTGTCTATACATCCACAATCCATTCTCTATGGAGCTCTTGTGCACAATACAAAATCTGAGAACAATAATATCAAACAAGATCAATGGAGAAACAATGGAGATCAAACCCTAATGAGCATGTGAATGCTATAATCTTTCTATTTGATTTTTTTGCATATTTTTAGGTTCTTCATTGGTGTATGATGGATTTCAATTGTAGAACTAGAGTTTTATGTGGTTGGATCTTTATTGATTTTACAATAGTTTAGTCTTTTGATTTCACCATATATAATTTTTATGTCTAATTTTGCAATGTTTTAAGATCTAATCTAATTTGAGTTTCTAATTTTTCATGCTTTCAATCTGAGACTTCACCTCTAAGAGATCTGATCACTGTTTCACCAAACGGTAGACACATTTACTGCAAGGAATAATGTCAAGATGGTTGGGATTTTGGATGTGCAAAGGAAGTTCTTGAGGATGGTTGGGATTTTGAGAGGCAAGTGGAAGTGCTTAAGGATGGTCAGACTTTTGGGAGGTTAGGTGGAAGCACTTATGGAAGACTGAGCTTTTGAGAGGCAAGTGGAAATGTTGATGGAAGGCCCTGCTTTTGAGGGTGAAAGGGAAGTGAGTGACTTGGGCCATGGATTTTAGGTATAGGTGGAAGTGGAAGTCTTCCAAGATGGATGTGCATTTTGAAAAGTAAAGGATAATCTCATGCTATGGATGCATCTTTGTTATTTTCTTTTGGCATCAATACCTTCTTATCTGATTCATCAAGGAAACTTTATCTTCATCAAGGTATCAGATTATGTGGAGCAATCCTATACATACCTTTTATTATGAGAAGTATTTACATGTAGAAGATGAGTAACCCTGTATTCATGGGTTTAACAAAATAGCTTAAATAAGCTAACAAATAATAACAAAACAAAACCAAACATAAACAAATTAACAAACATCATAAAAAACCTATCCATGTGGATGAATGATGGAATATCCAACACTCACCCCTTATTACATCATTGTTTTAAAGTATTAATAAGAGAACCTTGAAATGTTTCAAACTTCACACATGCAAGAGGATTGGTGAAGATATCAACACGTTGATCTTGTGTGGAGAAAAATTGGAGCTAAATGTTGTTTTGTTGAACATGTTCTCATATAAAGTGATAGTCAACTTCAATATGCTTGGTCCATTCATGAAACATTAGATTACGAACAAGCTTGAGAGAACTTCGATTGTCACAATAGAGGACTATAGGTTGGTTTTGTGGTACCCCCAATCCTTCTAATATGCGATGCAACCAAACTGCTTCACAAAATGTTGCATGATACTTTGCTTCTATTGAATAATGAACAAATGTGGGTTGCTTCTTACTTCCCCAAGAAATAGGACCAAAACTCAAGAAGAAAACAAATCTAGATGTGGATTTCCTATTAGCAATTGAACCTACAAAATCACCATCTATATACCCTGTTAAGAAGAATTGATCATTCTTTTTATATTCCAAACCATGATCCATTGTACCATGTATATACCTTAAGACCCTTTTTGTTGCATTCCAATGGGACATTTTTGGTTCTTGCATGAATGATAGATAATTAAAAGCAAAACTAATATTTAGTCTAGTAAAAGTTGGGTAAATCAAATCTCCAATCATCTGACGGTAGAGAGTTGCATTCACCTGAGAATATGTATCGGATGTAGATAATTGCAAACCTAAATTCCCTAGGTGTAGACATGGGTTTGTAATCCTTCATTCTAAATTTCTCAAGAAAACTCTTGGAATATTTTCTTTGTGACACAAAGATATGGTGATTTGTTTGCCATACCTCTAAGCCTAGACAATAATACAATAGCCCGATATCTATCATATCAAATGTCTTCTTGAGATCATTCTTAGTTGTTTCAACCATTGCTTCTAAGTTGCCTATGATAACCAAGTAATTAACATATACATTAATGATTACAATATCTCCCCCTTGGTCCTTCAAGTAGAGATTTGGATCCTATGGATGCCTAGTGAAACCATGTTCTAACAAATGTTCATCAATTTTGATATACCAAGCTATAGGGGCTTGTTTGAGACCATATAGGGACTTAACAAGTTTGCATACCTTTTCTTCTTTACTGGGTGCAATATATCCCTCTAGTTGGGTCATATAGACCTCTTCCTTAAGGTCTCCATTAAGAAATGCACTTGTTACATCCATTTGGTATAATTTCCATCCAAGTTGTGCAGCTAAAGTAAACATCATTCTAATGGTTTTTACCTTTGCATTGGGAGAAAATGTTTCCTCATAGTCTATCCATTATTTCTGGGCATAACCCTTTTGTGGTGTGGAGAAAAGTGAATGATTGGGAGATCAAGAGGAAATATTTTCTTCCCTCCAAAGAGAGATGAAAGTTTCACTGTGGATTTCCCTTCAATCACCTTATCCACATCACATTTAAAAGAGCGGGGAAAATTCACTAGATCCAATCTTTGAGGAAAGATATTGAATACTAAATGAAATGATAATGAGATGGAAGTGACAAGCTAACCCTCTTTTAGAATGGAAAAATATTGAGCTATATGTTTTGAGACCAAGTGTAAAAGTAGCAAAGAACTGATTATAACTCGAGATAGAAGCACGGGATGAACCTGTGCACCTGGATCTAGTTATAATATGTCAAGACAAAGCTGCCCTGTGAATTTGAGGAAAAGTTGTCATGACCATGTTGAAAGTGCACACAGTCCTCCGAAAAATCCGCAAAATGAAAAGGGTTTTTCTGCCTCTGTAAATGGAGTCCAAATCTACAAGAACAACTGTGCACCTGCAACCTACACATAGAAAATAGAGGAAAAGCGGTTGGGATTGGGGATTTGCCTTCAGGTCAAACCCTAGTTTTGGAATTAACCAAATGATGAAATAAAGTACTTGCAAGTAAATGTAAATGAAAGACTGAAATATAATTCACCTTAGGGGAGGTTGTAATAAAAATGTAGGTAGAATTTCTTGTATGGAATTGAATGTTGAAAAGGATCTCCTCTTCAGTGGTTGAATCCTTGACTTGAATGTAACACCTAGCCTTGAAGGGAGACTTGAGATGCTCAATGATTGAAAGGGATACTTGAATGCTTGGATGCTCGATCAATTGAATTCTCACTTACTTATACAAATGGGAGGGCAAATGTGACTTATATATTCATCAATTAGGATTAATAGACTGATTTTTTGTCATAGGCCGACATAGGGGAAGTTTTCCTGCTTTAATTGCAAAGTTCAATGCACTATTTGAATGAAGGGGGCCCAAGATAGGGTAGGTCCTAGGGGGGACAGGGGTGCCATGCCCTTGTCTTGCCCTTAACTCAGGACAAGAAGCAGGTTTAGGCAATGTGGAGGGAAGAAAAAGGTGTAGTTTTCAAGGATGAGCAAGTCTCAGGTCTCTGATTAGGTTTGGGGATTTGATTCACCAATGTGAAAACCCTAATGTGGTCAAAAATTGTAAGGGTCACAATTTTATGAAACTACATTTATCCCCGACTTTAGCGGGAGTATAAGTGTACACCAATATTGTTGATAAAGTACAAGGGAACAAGATTGAAAGACATCTACCACGTCAAGGAGGCAAGATGCACCAAGCCCCTAGTGGACTAACGATCTTATGACTTTGATTGACAAAGTAAAAGGGAAGATCAAGAAGAGAAAACCATGACTGCAAGTAGAAAGGTTCCCCTTACTATGAGTCATGAAAAGAAAGGATACCAAAATTATAAATCGAAGCCAAGTTCACTAAGTAACTTTAAGTATCAAGAAGGAAAATATGAGTGGAGTGTATGCACCCACGTTAAAGAGATTGTGCACGTATCGGGAGTGATTACTTTAAGGTTGGATACACCCAAGAGAGAGAAAAGAGAGAGGGAGCACGTTATCGCAAGGATTTAACCCCCAATCAAGGAATAAACCCAAGGATAATGAACACAAAACACAAGGTAGTTTTGCTTTCCTCGGGGTCATTCCCCAAAGAAAGGAAACTTCCTTGAAAGAAAGGGAACACAAGTGTCTTTTGAGTCAACATGAAAGAGACCAGAAGAGATCTCAATTCTTTGCATCATCCTCAAGTAGACATTAAGGGGAAAAATAGAAGAATAGGGATACACATAGAAGAATAATCACAAAAGAGAAAGAAAGGAGAAAGAGAAGATCTACGTGCTAATATTGCTAATCTAGCACGACAACCACCTCTTGATATTGTTGATCACTATTTCAAGAAGGTGGGTAACACGCTAAAGGAGAGACATCAAGCACATCATATGGAGATATCGCAAGATCCAAACAAGGACTATGCTCATGTGGTAAGTCACTTTGTTCGACTCTAGGAGCTAGGATTAGGGCTTTTGAAAATTTTGTTGATAAATGCTTGTCAACATCAACATATTCATAGTCACTATCAAAAGCATTAGGATTTGTATTGCCATCATGAATAACATTTTCACTTATTTCCTCATCAAGATTTATAGAAAGAGGAGCTCGCACATGAACAGAAGTAAAACCATCACAAGTTTTTTTTCAATTTATGATTTGGAGATTTAGGTGCAACATCTTGTTTAGGAGAAAAGGGAATCATGTCAACTATTGGAGATCTAGGAGATTGAATATTTTGAGGAACAACTTCACAAGCTCGAGCATGACATCTTCGTCAGTGGTCTGTCACACAATGATTTCAGTGAGTCTTAGCAGAAGGTTGAGAAGGAGGAACATTTGTTGAAGGAGGAACATTCTCCTCTTTGATATTTGAAGGTTTAGGTTGAGGTCTTTTAGGTTGAACAAGAGGAGAGGTAGGCCTCTTCTCTCTATAAGAGGAAGGAGCTGGAATTGTGCCATATAAAGGAGGAACATTGGGTGTAGGAAGGAGACTAGGTCCATCATGAGGAGGAGGTATAGGTATAACCTTAGGAGGAATATTGTTGTGTTTCGTAGGAGAAGGCATAGTTACATCCATAGGGATAGGTTGAGGATATTTCTTAGGAGGAAGATTAGTTCTATCTGTTAAGGGAAGAACTTCATATTCAAGAATGATATGAATGTCAAGTGTTGGGGATCTAGGTTGACTCAAGGACAAGATCATATATTTATTCCATTTTTTATAAGATTGGAAAAGAGCATCGCTCCTTGGTGGAAGAGATTGAAATTTCTTTGGCCAAAAGAAATCAATAGGAACACTAGGGATTCTTTCAGATGGTCGAAATAAGCTATGGTTAACGGTTATGGTTTCTCCATTATGGGGAAATTTCAAACACTTATGGATTAGAGAAGAAATAGCCTTCATGAAAGATAGCCAAGGGTAGCCTAACTTCACATGAAATTGCTTGAAAGAATGAATGATAACAAAGTTGACATCCATATATTTAGGGTGAACTTCAACAGGAAGGGTGATAGAACCAATGGTAGGGCAAGAGAATCCTTCAAATAACTTCACAACCACATTAGTATCATCATAAATTGGTTTATGTAATCGTAAAGTGAAAAGATACTCCTCAGTGATGATATTAACCATGCAAGAGGGATCAACAAGAGCACCATGACAAGGTATATCCTTAACCTTCACAACTATGTATAAAGGGCCATCAGGTGCTCTAATGGTCTCGCTAGGGTCAAATGTAATAGAAGGATCCTTAGGTGTCTCTTGTTTCTCTACCATGTTCACCAAATTTGAAGTCGTAGAGGTGAAGTCATTAGGAGAAAAAGAGGTATGTTCAGTCTCAATCATGTTAGAGGTATGAGAAGGCAAAGGATCACTGAAAATATTAAGATTTTGATTAGGAGAAGCTACTGATTTGTTTCCCCTATCATTCACACTTGACAAAAATATAGTATTATTATCAATCAAATCTTGAATCTTACTTTTCAATGCAAAACATTTCTCAGTATCATGACTAGGCTGACGATGAAATTGACAAAAGGAATTGTTATCAAAATAAGGGGATGAAAGATTAGAAATATCAACTAGTTTAATAGGAGGAAGTTTGATAATATTTTTTTGTAACAACTAAGACATATAATACTATGTAAAGATTCATTCAAAGGAGTAAATTGTCCTTCTCTTTTAAAGAATTTAGAAATAGGAGGCACACATGTTGTAGCATTCACATTGTTGTTGTTGATTGTAACATTGAACTTGATGAAGCTTTTTGTTGGTTTGAACTTTGCAAGCAGTTGTTGAACACTCTCCCCCTTATCACTTAGATCCATAGGAGTAGATCACTCCATTTGATTCACAGCCAGTTGATAATTGTGGAGTGTTGCGCACAACTACGGAAAGGAAGTAAACTCAGACAAAAGAAGTTTTTCCCTAATTTATTTTTATAAATTAGAAATAAAATTTCTTTGAATATCATTATCAGGTACAGGAAAATAAATTTGAGCACACAAATGCTTATATCTACCAATGAAATTAGTCACTTTTTCTTTAACACCTTGTTTACAATGCATTAAATCAGTCAAAGTGAATTTAGGACCAATGTTGTATTGAAATTGTTGAATGAAAGCATTTGCTAATTGTTGAAAAGAAGTGATAGAATATGAAGGCAAAGAGAAATACCATTGTAAAGCCTTATCTCTTAGTGTTCTTGTAAACAATTTTGCAAATAGTCTTTGATCATAAGCAAAATCAATATACAAGGTTTGAAATGTTTTGACATGCGTTAGAGGATCACCTTTTCCATTATAGAGTTCCAATTGAGGGACCTCAACATGCTTAGGTGGGACGAATTTAACAATATCAAGAGAAAGTGGGATCGCAACATCAAATATGGGCACACTAAACTTGGATTGACTCATGGAAGAAATTTGTTGTTGTAAGGAAGACACAGTTTGAACAAGATTGTTAATGGTCTCTTCGGTAGAAGAATTGATGTTAGACATGGTTGATTGAGAAGGTGGTGTGATGTTATTGAAGGAAGGCATTGATTGAGAATAAGGTGGTGGGACATTATGAAAAGTAGGCATAGGTGATGATTGAGTAGGAAAAGGGACACTTAAAGGAGGAATAAAATTGTTGAATGAATTACCCCCTTGTGTCATATTGATTGGTTGAGGGATAATAGGAATGCTTATTGAAGACATAGGTAAAGATGGAGGATTAAATGAAGAAGAGGGATTGCCCCTATTATTAATGGTTGTAGGAATGACATTTTGAGTTGATGTAGCCATCATTTTTGATGTAAAAGTAGGAACACTAGTCATAGGAGTAGTCAAAGGAATAGAAGGATTGACTTGTGTTGAAGGTTGTGAATAACCTAGGGTTTCAGCACAACGCTTTATAGGCATGACATTACAATCAACAATATGAATAATGTCACACAATATATCAATTACATTCTTATCACTTTGAATCATGTGTTAAAGGCCTTCAATTAATGGAAGAGCTTCACTATTAGGGTATTCTTGGGACATCCATTGTTGAAAGTTATCAAATTTGGAAAGTTGATCTATGTAAACTCTATTCAAAACTTCTTCTCCATCATGGGATTCATCAATTGGATAGATAGGGACATGAGTGAGATGGGAAGAATTAGCATTATCCTCATTAAAGAAGTTACCCAAATTAGCCTCCATCTCCTTGGTAATTAAACCTTGGGAAACCTTAATTCTAATGCTTCGTCTAATGGGGATAGTATAGGTAGGACTAATGGTAGTAAAACTCATGCACTAGAGGGAAAATTTGAATTTTGAATTTTGAATTTAGATTGTAGGAACAAAGTTTCCAAAATTGAATAATGCAAAATTTAAGAAATTAATGATTAAACAATTTGAACTTTGCTGAAAGGAGAAAATGACGCAATTTCCAAAAGTAATTTTATGATGAGTGAGAGAAAATTGGAATTTTAAAACTAGGGCCAAGGGGATACCACTCAATCTTAAAATTGACAAAATCAGAATTTTTAAAATCAAGGCAAATTATAATTAACCACTTAATTTTAAAAAAATTCTTGAAATTTGAAATGTTGAATTTTGAAGGTATTTTTGATTTTAGAGGGATAAAAAATTTGACAAAATCAGCCAATCTTTTGAATTTAAGATATTAAATACTGTCATAACAGTCTCCTGAAATTTCAAGAAAAAAGTTGGGGACCGCGTTGAAAGTGCACACGGTCCGACCAACTTTATTTGAAATTTTCGGGGATGAAAGTTATGATGATTTGAAAGATAACCCCAAAAAATTGCTGGATTTTATGATCTCTGGTTAGGGGAAATTAAGGTTTGAATGTGAAAATAGGATCCTATTAGGGTTTTGAGAAAAAAGAGGGATTGAATTGCAAATTTGGAAAAAGGTCAAACCCAATGGATAGGGACACCTTGAAATTGATTGAAATTTGCACAAAATCCAATTAAATTTGAAATTTGCACAAAATCTAATTAAATTTGAAATTTAGGGTTTTAGGACCTAACCACTTAATTTTTGAAAGTTTGAATTTTGACGAAGGAGGGAAATTGAAAATTTGAATTTTAGGAAAGAGGATAATTCTGAAAATAGTCACAAATCTGAAAATTTAATGAAAATTCAATTTTTGCACAAGTTCAAGATGATTTTTGAAAATTAGGGTTTTGACAATTAACCTCTTAATTTTGTGAATTTGATTTGCAAATTGAACAAGACAATGAAGAAATTGAAATTGACAAATTATGCAATTTTCAAATCCAAGATAGTATCAAGCAATTTTTACAAAGCACAAGTTCAAATTTAATTTTAAAAACTAGGGTTCTAAATGAATTAACCACTAAGTTTGCAAAAAAATTAAACTTGTAAATGAAAAATATGAAATAATTTTCAAAATAAAGCATGCAAGATGTTGGGTTCACCAAAATGTGGTATGGGGAAAAGTGAATGATGGGGAGATCAAGAGAAAAGCTTTTCTTCCCTCCAAAGAGAGACAAAAGTTTCACTACGGATTTCCCTTCAATCACCTTATCTACATCACATTTAAAAGGGGGGGAAATTCACAAGATCCAATCTCAGAGGAAAGAGATTGAATACTAAATGAATTGATAATGAAATGGAAGTGACAAGCTAACCCTCTTTTAGAATGGAAAATGATTGAATTATATGTATTGAGACCAAGTGTAAAAGTAGCAAAGACCTTATTATAACTCGAGATAGAAGCGCGAGATGAAGTTGTGCACCTAGATCTGGTTATAATATATCGAGATGAAGCTGCCTTGCGAATTTGAGGAAAAGTTGTTGGGATCGTGTTGAAAGTGCACACGGTACTCTAAAAAATCCGCGAAATGAAAAGGGTTTTTCCGCCTTTATAAATGGAGTCCAAATCTGCAAGAACAGTTGCACACTTGCAACCTACACATAGAAAAGAGAGGAAAAGGGGTTGCGATTGGGGGTTTGCCTTCAGGTCAAACCCCAGTTTTGGAATTAACCAAATGATGAAAGAAAGTACTTGCAAGTAAATGTAAATGAAAGACTGGAATGTAATTCACCTCAAGGGAGGTTGTAATAGAAATGTACGTAGAATTTCTTGTATGGAATTGAATTTTGAAAAGGATCTCCTCTTCAATGGTTGAATCCTTGACTTGAATGCAACACCTAGCCTTGAAGGGAGACTTGAGATGTTGAATTCTTGAAAGGGATGCTTGAATGCTTGAACGCTTGAATGCTTGGATTCTCGATCAATTGAATTCTCACTTACTTATACAAATGGGAGGGCAAATGCGACTTATATATTCGTCGATTAAGGTTAATAGACTGATTTTTCATCATAGGCCGATATAGGGGACGTTTTCTCGCTTTAATTGCAAAGTTCAATGCATTATTTGAATGAAGGGACCTCAAAATAGGGCAAGGATAGGGGTGCCACACCCCTGTGCTAGGGGGGATAGGGGCGCCACACCCTTGTCCTACCCTTAACTCAGAACATGAAGCAAGTTCAGGCAATGCAAAGGGCAAAAAAGGTGCAGTTTTTCAAGTATGAGCAAGTCTCAGGTTTCCGATTAGGCTTGAGGATTCGATTCACCAATGTGAAGATCCTAATGTGGTCAAAAATTGCAAAGGTCACAATTTTATGACACTACACCTTGGCTACAAGTCTATCCTTATATTTATCTATACTACCATCTTCTTTATACTTAGTTTTAAAAATCCATTTTCAACCAATTGCTTTCTTACCAGGTGGTAGATCAACAAGCTCCCAAGTGTTTTTTTTCATCAAATATTGATACTCTGCATCCATAGCCTTTTTCCAAGGCTTTGACTCTAGTGCTTCATGAACATTAGATGGATCAAAATTTTCAACAATTGTAGTCATTAGAGCTATGTTTTCTTCATTGCGAGCCATGTTGCGAGTCCTTGGACCTGAAGTGGAAGTGTCTGGAACTCCATCCATCTTTGCATCTTGAATGGTACTAGTATATCATTTCGGTAATGGTTTGGTGACATTGGTGGGTGTTGATCGAGTATCAACATTCTCATCATTTTTACCATCCATGTTGAATATAGGAGCACCATCTGAAGTAGGTGATGATTTGGAAGGAGAACTTGACTCACTCTTCTCATAAAAAAATACATCCCTAATAATGTATATTTTCTTTGTGTCAAGATTCGTAAGGTGATATGCCTTAGATTCACTACTATAACCAAGAAGAATACATTTCATGGATTTTTCATCAAGCTTCTTTCTTTTCTATTTTGGAATGTGCATATAGGCAGTACATCCAAACACACGAATATGTGAGATAGAAGGCTTTACCCCTATCCATGCTTCTTCTGAAGTGATGCCATCAAGGGCTTTGGTTGGTGCATGATTTAAAAGATAAACTGTGAACAAATTCAACCCAATATGCATGCTCTAGCAAAGAATCTTTCAACGTGTTGCAGACCATCTCCATGATGATCCCATTTCTCCGTTCTACAACACCATTTCATTAAGGTGTGTTTGCTGCAGTCAATTGACGTTGGATGCCATTTTCCTTCAGATACATGGAGAATTTTGTGTTGGAGTACTCCCCACCTCAATCTAAGTGAAGGGCATGAACACATTGATTCGCATCTTTCTCCACCACAATGTGAAATTCTTTGAAATAGGAAAGAGCTTCATCTTTATGCTTCAAGCGATAGACCCACATTTTCCTTGTATGATCATCAACAAAAAGCTAAAAGTACCTTTATCCATTACTACTAGGCGGCATGGGTCCACACAGATCGGTATGCACCAGCTGCAAAGGTCGGCTTGCTCGATGCTCACTGGGATAGAAGGGTGCTCTATCTTGTTTTCTAGCAATACAGTTAGAACAAACAACACTCAACTTCTCAAGTGAAGGAAGCCCTTTGACCATGTTATTCTTACAAAGTTGAAGCAAGTGACTAGTGCTCAAGTGATTGAATCTATGATGCCAAAGCATGGAAAGTTCACTGTCCTTAGTCACTAAGGCTTGTTTATTAGCAATTTTATCAAGCCTAAACATTCTACCAACCTCAGTAGCACTAGAAATAATCTTTTCATTCTTAGACTTATCTTTTATAAGACAAACTTTTTTATCCTTAGTTGAATCAAATTCAATCCTAAGGTTATGATCAAGAAATTGATTAATAGAAAGAAGATTTTTGGTAAGTCTTGGCACTATAGAACATTAGTAATCCTATAGTGATGTATGCCAAACTGTACAGAGATGTCATTGATACCTTAGATGTCATGGACAGTATCATCTCTAAGAGTGATTGTACATGATGAGGTTTCAATGTGAGAAACCATTTCTTCTGTCCTTTCATGTGCTTTGTAGCACTTGAGTCCACATACCCGATAGAGGGAATGTGAACCATCTTCCGAAGTGTGGGTAGATAGCACATATCCCTCATCTAGAGAATCATCTACTTCAACAACGTTGCTTTATTTCTTTTGTTTGTTCTTTTGCTCCCATTGTGGTTTTCCTCTTTGAAAGGGATTCTTTGGATGTGATTTGTTGGAAGATCCTTTGTTGAAGAACTTATACCAGCAATTCTTCACATCATGTCCAACTCTGTCACATATTGGACAGTTCTTCTATGATCTGGATGAATTATCAGATTTGGGTGGTCCACCAGATTGCTTCATAAGCTTCTTGCATTTATGACGTGTAGTCATGGCATGATCATCCTGATCAAGTTCCTCACTGATAGATTCTTATTTTTGGAGAAGATTTACTAGCTTCTTGAATGTGGGGGTCATCTCAATGACATTCAAAGTTGTCACAAAGACCTTGTATCTAGACGGTAGTGTTGGTAGAACAATAGGCACCAAAACTACATCCTCAATATTTTCACCCAATGCTTATAGAGAGGCTCTCAACTTTGCAATCCTTTTGAGAAAGGATTCTAATTGTTCTCCATTCTTCATCTTTAGGTTGTGTAGTTGACTCTGCAAATTTAGGATATGATTCAGATTCTTCACCTCATACATCATCTTGAGCTTGTCCCATACATCTTTTTCTGTGGACGAATCATGGATAAAAGGTTGAACATGATCAGACACGTTGAACAAAACGATCAATTTTGCCTTTTTATCGACTTGATCAAATTTCTTTTGTTCAACAATATCTATCTTGTGTTGTGTTATGGTACCGCTCACCATATCCCAAACTTCTTCAAACTCAAATTGAGTTTTGAGTTTGGTCTTCCATGCTGAATTATTATTCCCACACAGCAGCTGAGAATCTGGAAGAAATTTTGGAGAACTTTGGGAAAAAATAACCCCCCTTGAAGAGTTGAGAAATACACAATTTTGGTTAAAACAGTATTTCCATGTCGACTTCTCTAATTCTTACATTTTAACCTACACGACAAAGAATGTGGTGCTTTCACGCTACTTTTAAGCATCAATACTAGAAA
The DNA here is from genome assembly GCF_030272615.1 of Cryptomeria japonica. Lineage (NCBI taxonomy): Eukaryota > Viridiplantae > Streptophyta > Pinopsida > Cupressales > Cupressaceae > Cryptomeria > Cryptomeria japonica. Next base: position 769,333,404 of record NC_081408.1, read on the forward strand.
AACTACAGATGAAAAGAACTCACAACTCGAGTTCTAGAAATTTTGTTAAACTGAATTTGCATATGAAGATTAAAATAACAAAGATGACACAAAAAAAACCCACATACCAAACACCAGAGATGATTATCTATTTTTGCATGATGTTATATTGAAGGAACAAATCATCTAGTTTCTTCCAGATCTGTGCGCACTGTAGCCTAGTTCATTTCTGGTAAGGACACCAGATTGTGGCAAAAGATTTTCACACATGTTCGATGACTTATAACTCCACCTTGTATCTGCAAATACAATCAACATAGCCTACCACTGATGTACAGGAGCTTTGAATGCCTCGAGGTGTCTTAATATCTTTCATAAGAGGGATACTCCAAATGCCAAAATGAACCAACAACCAGAGATGGGCTTGTTAACAATGAGAAACCGACGTAATTTCCAGTTCACACCAAATCCAAAAGCACCACAAGCCAAATCTATATAAACAGATCAAACTTTAACCCTTCACAGCCACAGCCGCAAGCATCTTTGATCAATGCACAAAGGAATCTCACTACTTTGGGGTTTTATGTGAATGTCATTGATTCCAAGAAAGCCAATACGAGGTTGACTATATTAGACACAACAACATTAATTCTGATAACCACAAACTTCTTTCCTTGCGATCTCCAATACAAAAGGAAAAAACTATCTCACGATCAAAGAGTCTTATCGGCTACTAGTATGTATACAACAGAACCAATAGCCATGTCAACCTCCCTCTAGCTTTGATACTATATAAGATTATGTGGAGCAATCCTATACAATACCTTGTTTTATGAGAATTATTTTTACATGTAGAAGATGAGTAATCGTGTATTCATGGGTTCAACAATATAGCTTAAATAAGCTAACAAATAATAATAAAACAAAACCAAACATAAACAAATCAACAAACATCACAAACAACCTATCTACATGGATAAATGATGGAATATCCAACACAAGGCATTAAGACAACAATGTTTTTATTCATTATTGCACCTCCTAGGTTGGGATTTTGGTGTGAAGTGGAAGTTTTGCTAGGATGGTTGGGCTTTTAAGCATGAAGTGGAAGGATGACCTCATTTTTCCAAGTCATTATTTGCCTTGATCTTTCTTCAAAATTACCTTGCTAGCTTCAGTTTACTTCAAATCATCTTCATCTTTTTTTACCAAGGCATTTTGTCATTCCTTAACAAGGAATTAAGATAGAGTCATCAATTTCAAGTTCTTCAAACATTCAACTTTAACAAGGCCATCTTAGCAAGTGAGGGAGTAATGCATCCTAGGTCAGGGTTTTTAGAGGTAAATGGAAGTGCTTGAGGATGGCCATGGATTTGAGGGTGAAGCAGAACTTCTTCCTTAGTAGAATTTTTCCAACTCTAAGTTGTTTGATTACATCAACCACCTTCATTCTTAGTAGATTTTTTCCAACTCTAAGTTTTTTTAGTACATCAACCACCTTCACTCCTCACTACTTAGCCACCTGATCAAGCACTTCATCTTATTCATTTGATTTCTCATCATACTTGAGAGTCATACCCTAGCTCGACCTAAATGTGCATTATGAAGCATCACCCAAGGACTACCTTGATTCTCACCTATCACTTAAGTACTTAGAGTTGAGAAGACCTCAAACTAGTCTAGAGGAAGACTTGACTACTATTAGGTTTCCTGACTTGATCACTTCTTAACAATAAAAGGCACTACATCTCTCACAAGGAATAGGTTAATAACTAAATAAACTACTACCAAGATAGATGACTTGCTAAGACAACTACGCTAGAAAGCAAAAAGTGGCGATCCCCGTTTGCAATGGGGTGATGTGTGAAAATGTCACAAGTAGCTCAAGGAAAAGTCAATGATCCAATGGAGAACAATCATCACTAGAAAAATAGTACTCATGAACAAATGGTATGATTTGAAAGAGATTAACAGAACAAAGGACAATTCAAAATATAGACATTGTTGACAAAAGAAGCTCCAAAATAAGATGTTGCAATCTGAAGCCATGGAAGAGTTTCAAAGCCTTAAACAAACAATGGTGAAAAGGGCAATCTATTATCTTGTAAAAGTGATAGCCTTTGATTAGCATGAAAAGTGTAGAGATCATCAACTTCATGAGTAAAATGAGAACAATCCAGTCAAGATGGAAATAACAAAGGGCATACAACACAGTGTATCATACATGAGAACAAGAAATTCTACCATAGATGGCACTCCATGATCAATAGGAGTCCTTTTGAATCACATATCTCTTATAAATCAAAATATATGATGGTCAAACCTTTATCAAATAGCTCATGAATGACAAAATGATTGCAGTCATAACAGTGGTAAGACATTTGAATGGTTGATGAGCAATCTCTCCTTTGGGAGGTTTATTTGATACTCTTAAATGTGAATTGTTATCCAAGAGCATGAGGTCATGGAGAATGAAATCAAAATAACTAATCAAAAGTTAAGAAGGTGCAATGTAAAGTTAATTAGTGGTACTAGAAAGATAACAATTCACATAAAATAATCACCACAATTTGTCAAGCTTAAGAAATAAGCACAAAACTGAGACAATCATATTAGTGAAAACTCAAGGTAAGAATAGAGGTGAAAGAAAGTTGTAGAAGAAGTTAAGAAAGAAGACCTCCTCAAAGTGGATTAAAGGTTCCTATGGCCAAAGTAGCTATTAGAGGGTTTCACAATGTCTGTGAAAGGGCAAAGTTTTTGCCATGCCAGATAAATGAAGAAAATGCAGTCATGAACTGTTAAGCATCATGGGGATATGATTTGAATAAGGTGATACTAATTAATAATGCAAAGACAAAGTGAGCTGATGAGGTAGATAGTTGATATAAGGTAATCCTTGATAGTGAAAGGTAATACACTCCATATTTTACATTAGCAAGGAAGAGAAAATGAAAACAAAGTTAGGAAGATAAAAAAAAAAGGTCGTGGGGACATGTTAGAAAAGGAAAAGGGTCAAAATTTTGCAAAAGTAAAATGTAATGACAATCCAAGATGACAGAGCAAGAAGACAATGATAGTAAAGAGAGAAAATGTTTGAGATCCAGGGTGTCAAGGTGTCAAGATAGTTGGAGTTTTGAAGACAAATGCCATAGAAGACCCACATATTCCTTGTAAAAGTTCATGACAGTCAAAGAGAAATCAATAGATGCAATCAAAGGATGAAAGGATCAATCTCAATCAAAGTTCTCAAATAATCTAATAAAAAATGATAGAATTTCAATCATAGATCAACAATATTTCATTTGCTTGGGAAAGAACTTTCCAAGGGAAAAAAGAGCAATTTTTAGATATAACAATGAAGAAGAGTGTTAGGTGAAAGCTTTCTTACCAAGCCAATTCAAAAGACTATCACAATGCATGTCAATGTTTACAAACAATAAAAGTAGTCTGAGGGCCCATAGTTTGCAAAGATGGATGATAGTGTTTTGAAGTGTAAGGAAGCATGTTGCAATGATATAGGACCTTTCAAGCAACTTAATGTAACAGATTTGATTATCGAGTAATGAATCTAAAAGACAAAATTAAGAGACCTCATGCAGCTAAAGAGAAGAAGATCCTTATCATTCTTTTAAAAGGTTAACACATGAAGAAACATATCAAATATAATTCAACAGGTGAAAAGAAACACAAAACCAATGTTTTTGGGATAATAAGTTGACACAAATAATCTGAGGGTTTAAAGGTGTGAGCTCAAAGGACAATCCTATGAAGATCACAATATCATTGAAAATGCAGTAAAAGATACCAATGAATAGTACAAATAGTAAAGAACAGAAGATGCCATGAAATTAAGAGTTAGATAATCAAATGTAGACCCCTGGTAAAGGAATCATTCCATGAAGAGTGCATGAAAAAAACTAAAACAATAAAAATGCCTCTACACTCCTTGAGAATTCCATGCCTAATGAAGGCTAAGTTGAGCTTCAAGTTCAAATAAACCCATTAAAATCATGCAATCACCTAAAAGAGTATGCAAATAGTTGACATACATCATGCATCATTCAACAATAGTTTAGGGCTTGAAAAAAGGATTTTTGAGACATATGCAACAATTTTTACCTATTTGAAGACCCCACATGGATTTAGTATCACTTGAGGGGAGTTTTGGACCTACAAATAGTTAGTTTAGAGTAGTTTCAAGACCCTTTTTGAATGCTTTTCTCTTTTGCACGACCAAGGAAGAGGAGAAATCAAGAATAAAGACCATAACTTCAAACAGAGTTCCAGACCTTCATGCTTATCGAAGGTGGAGTTAAAGCTCAGTTCCATCTTTTAGTTAGAAAAAGGAGATTCTTTCTATAAAGAACTCATTGAATTCTCTTCTTTCTTAGTTCCTTCTTTATAGTTATTGCAATTAACAAAAGCATGATAGCATTGTAACTCAGGTTTCAAAATATTTTTCAATTTTAGAAGCATTATTTTCAAATTGTAACAACAACTCCTTTCTATTCAATAAAGAAGCAATAGGTTCCTTCTTAATTCTTTCTTGTCTTTGTGTTTTCAATGAATAATTTGATGGGATTCATGTAGTTTGTTTGAGAACTCTTTAATTTTGTCTCATTATTATAGTACTAAAGCAAGAACATTCATGTTAGATGCAGGTCATAAGCTGTGTTATTTTGGTTTCAATAATTTGAAATTGTGAAAGCATTGTTTTTGATCAATCAAATGCTAAATCTAAACCTTATTATGAAATATTTATGCATTGCATGTTCTGATTTGAGTTGTGAACAAACAAAACCTCTTTGATTGAAGTTGATTGTGATTTAGAATAACAATTAGATATCCACAAGCTTGGTGTATCACCTCCTAGATCAACAATTTTTTTTGTTGCAAGCTATCTTTATTTCCCTTTTCCAATCAACATAGGAGTTTTTGAAGGCCTTTTAAGGGAACCAACCCTCTCTGGAGCTACCCACAACCTAAGGATGATCCAATATTTCATAAGATAGTTGAGTATACACTCAGGTAGGGTGCAATCCTTCATGAAAACACTTACATTACCATATCTAGTCCCTTATCTTAAATACACATGTTATCCCATCATGAGATAGTCCTTGAAAATCAAATCAACTTCCTCTATTCTTCACTTATCCATTTCCATACCATCAATTCATTTATCTACTCATAATGCTTCATGCCTTGCTAGACACTAGGGGCAAATAAATACTTCTTGCTTGAGAATAAATCCCAATATATATTTTATACCTCAATCATTGATCTAAACATTTTTCAAAAATAAAAAAATAAATAAAATTTTAAAATCCAATAAATAAATAAAATAAAATTTAAAATCCAAAATATTCAAAATATTTTTTCAAAAATCCAAAATTCATAATAATTTGTCTCTTGCTAAGACATTGAAATTTTGAACAAGCACAATCAAGACTCCAACAAAACACTAAGTTCAACAAATCATGAATCAATAAAAAAACTACCAAGTTAGCCTACAACCTAATCGATCAATTGCTTAATCAATATTAGTAATCTTTATCAACTATCATTTCTCTTATATGGGTTGTTACATCCTCGAAACTAGACCTATCATCTTATATGTGATGTTTCATTCCCTAAATTAGACATTATCCTTTTGATCTATCATTTGTCTTATGCAATTTGTGGCATTATCAAAACCAAACCTATCATCTTATACAAGATGCTTCATTCTTGAAACCAAACACTACCATTACCATGCTATCAAGAACACTTAACTTTGGCAAGAAGATATAAATGGCTATTGACTTATTTGGTCCAGTGAGTCTTATATTTTATTTTATTTATCTTGAATCATATTCCTATGCTACTCAAATATATCCACAAGTGATTAGAGAAGTGATGATGGATCATGATTTTTATCATTTATCTATAATGTGTTAGTCTATGCAAAGGGATAACATCGTCACCTTGGTCTTTGCATACCTTGGTGCAAATATATCCACTTACCATAAATGAGCTCAATGATGATATAACATTGTATTAAGCACAAGTATTCATCACCATCATCCATTCTATCCATCTATTTCTATACATAACTACTTCTACAACCATTGATTTACCATCTCCTTATCCATCCTCCCCTTCATCCATCATTGTCTATTTCATTTGCTTATAGCCTTATCGTCCATCTTTCCTTTCGAGAGCACACATGTGTTATTCTAACCCACACATCCTCTTGAGGGGAAATCATCCTACTAACTCATCATCCTTCCTTATTCTTTTCCCATGATTGGGGCATCATACTTCTAGTCCTTTTCCCTTTCCTATTAACTATGTTTTAATCCTCTCTAAAACAATGTGATAAACTGCATTGTCTCAAACAGGGGCAAAATGTAGACACCTAAAATTGTCCTAACCCAAATAAATAAATATTTAAATTTATTTAATTAATTCCATAGCCTTATCCTCTATTAATTAAATGATATTTTTTATTTATTTAATTCATTATCTTCTTCCATTATTAATTAAATAAATATTTTCAATTTATTTAGTCAATTCATTAGCGTTTTCTCTGTAAAAATTAAATAAATATCTATTATTGATTTAATGGTCCCACTGCTTTTCCTCTATTAATCAAATAAATACTTTTGATTTATTTAATTAAATCATTATCCTCTTCTTTGTAATCTAGTGCATGAGCACCTAGTCACTCATATGCCTCATGAAGGCTTTATTGTAATGGTTTCTTTAAATGTGTCTTGTGTAAGCATAATAAGGTCCTAAGGACCATTTGTGATTGATTCCAATCATTTGTAATCACTTCAAATCAATTTGTAAGGCCATTGGTACCATTTGAGTCATGTAAGCCTATAAGGCTCTAGTTGGGTCAAAGTTGGTCAAACTTACTCAAATGTATCCACATGAGTGGAAATGGTGTAATAAGTTTTCTAGGGTCTATTTCAATGTATTTTGAAGGCATTTTTGAATTTTTAGGTTCATATGTTGAGTAGATAAAAAATTGTCAAAAAGATGGAAAAGTTGCTTAAGCAACTTTTACATCTTTTAGTGAAAGTTGTTTTCCAATGGTTAACCCTTTTCATTAATCAGTTGGGGTCTGTTGGTTTGGGTCTTGAGGAGTTTAAATACCCTCATTTTGGTTGAGGTGGGGTTGTTCGCATTGTATGTGGTGATTGGAGGAAGAAATCAATAAAATTTGAAGGTTTTCTCTACAATTTTTCAGAAAATTTATTGCTATTTTGGTAAAAAAATCTCTATCCAGACAGACCAAAATGTAAGGTTGGAATTTTTGAAAATATATGTGAACTACCTTTCATTCAATACATATTTTGTGATATTTGGTTGAGTTTTGTGCATTTGGTGAACGTTTTTTAAAATCTGTCTTCAAACCCTACTTCCAAGGGTTTGATCAAAGAAATGTAAAAATCTCTCCATTCCCCTCAGGGATATTTATGAAACTTGGTAGAATGGTAGGGATAGTTCTTGTACAGATGGGTTTTTTTGATGAATACTAAGAGGGGGGGGTGAATTAGTATAAAAAAAATATTGTATTTAAACACTTTAACAGTCTAGTAGTAAACCGGTAAAACAGTTTAACAAACAAACCGGTTAACACATATGTAAACCAAATAGCAATTAAGGCATTCACCCATAGAAGCACAATCACCATAACACAAGAGATTTTGACATGGAAACCCAAATGGGAAAAACCACGGTAAGATGAAACTCATAAGTAACTATTTGCAGAATAATAACCAGACCGGTTAAGGTCATACAATGTTCTTTACCAGAACAGAACCTGTTAGGAATCTCAATCTCTATTAGGAGATAAGTCCAATTAAAGACTACCTTGTGAGAGGATTTAAAATCCACAGATGTGAACCACCTTGTTAGAGGATTTACAAAGGCTTTTCTGGGCTACCTGGTTAAGGGTTTTTGACTTGTCAAAGATGTGAGTAATCAACAAGTGAATGATCTAGCAAATGGCACAGCCTGCTTGATTAGATCCATTGTAACTCATAGCTAATTCTCTTCAACATTACTTCAGTCTTCAGTAAATCCACACTCTATTGCAGTACATAGATTAGATCTTCTCAATTAAGATCACACATTCAAGAGCTTTTTCGACCGTCCAAAACCTAATAGCTACACTCATACATACATTCAAAACCCTAGACATGATGTCCTTAAAAGGAATCTAATTTCATGTCGGTCCAATAGGATTACATTGCAAGTTCCTAGGTTCATTGTATCTAAACACATTTGGTAACATGGCACAAAATCATCGTCAAAGTGTCGATGGATGGTAACTCATCATAAAAATATACCAGTTGGTAACTCATCACAGAGTATTACTGGTTTATACAACTTTTCTGGTTACCAGTTGGTAACTCAGAGTAATACCAGTTCAAACAGATTTCTGGTTGACAAAAATTGAAGACTGGGAAAAAGATAACTGCCGCTTCTGGCTCCTTTTCTCCGCTCCGTTTGAGATCCTTAAACCGCTTGATCTCTTTATGTCGCTTGGGTCTTTATACCGCTTGAGATCGGTAAACACTTTCTGTATAACAATAGTAGTCTAAAGACTAAAACATGATACTGGTTTGGAACAATTACCAGTTGAGCATAATTCATACATTCACAAAGTGATCTCATAGCAAGTGTGTGTCCATCAATGACAATCACAACATAATCATCAAAAATGCCAACATTTTCTTCATTTTTGCAAGGACCAAAGTTGAATGCATCTTTGGAGCAATGAATGCCTAACATCTTCATGTGTTAGGCCAAGCAAACATGGAAGAGAGGGTTGAAGTAGTTATGAAATAAATATGAATGTTTGGGCAATTTAAATTGGTGGAATTGATGGTTTGGAGACAGAATAAAAGTGTTGGATCCATTGGTTTGTTGTTTTCATAAGTTTTTGAGGCACCTCCTTTGTAAAAGTGACCTAATTAGGCCTATTTGGGACTAGGACTGGTCCATTTTTTACACATACCTTCGAAAGAAACCCTACCCCCTTTTGACATATGTTTTATAAAGCCCAAATGGGTATCTAATACATATCCCCTTGGCTGATGGTTCATAAGAGGGGCTCTCATAGTAGCTCTACTGCTCATATAGTTAGTTCCCCTTCTTCAGTGGTTTACTTCATGGTTTTTTAAACCCTTCTTCCAAGTGCTTCAGTAGCTGGCTCCAATCGATATAATGGAGGTAGATCCAAGTAAGGATGGAAAATGTTAGTGGAGTAGAAAGAGGTTTTATCGCTCCTTCGTCACTCTCAAAGGTTAAATTCACACACGGGTGGGTGATGTTGCACAAACCATTCGGGGTTCTATACTTCTATTTATGTCCCTTCAAAAACCTATGTTTCCGAAAGTATCGCCGGTACCTACATTTGTTTCTAGATGCCTATATAGTTAGTGCCAAACATAGTTTTTGGGAAGTGTGATGGATGACTCAATGGGAACAAATTGACTAGCCACGAAGCTAAGTTAGTTGTTGGCCCACTTCTGTCAAGTGGTTACTTACGGTGATGCTTACGGTTCAGGTGATGCTGCAAAAGTGGTGGGGTTAAAAATCATTGTTTGCCGCCGATAGCGGTATTAGGCCACTCAGATGACTCAGATGTGGGATAAGTTATGCTCCTTTTCAACTGGTGACAGAGCCGAACTTCACTAATGGTGTGTGTAGCAGTGCTTAGGATCGCTGAATATAAAATAACTACTTGTTGGCTCACTACTTTTCTATTTTTGTTTCTGAAGATGATTCTTAAAGGTTGGGGATGACATCAAATCGCTCAAGGATCTAGCGATTATTTGCAGATTTATTGGCCCTAGATCAGATCGGAAGAAGATCATCGAATGGATCCAAAATACATGGCAAACCCCCCAAATAACCATTTTTTTGCCGAAAGGATTCTTTATTGTGGTTTTCGCGACAAAAGAAGAGCGCCAAAAAATTCTTGAAGGGGACCTCTGGACAATGAAAACTAAACCTCTATACATACAAAAATGGTACTGGAATTTTAACCCTCTCAAAACCAAACCCTATGATAAGCTGATTTAGATCCAATTAAACAATTTGCCGATGGACTACTGGACGAAGGAAGCCCTAGAAAAGATAGGGAGATCGCTTGGTACCTTGATCGAAATAGATGCAGATATTGTTACAGGAGATTTGTATTTGTATGCAAGAGAGAAACTAGCAGCAGTTAGGCGAATTCCCCCAAAAGTTAAATTATGACTCCAAGGATTGGACTAGATTCAATCGACTGAAATTAAAGAAGATAAGCATTTTTGCCTAAACTGTGGTAGGAAGAATCATGATATGGACAATTGCCATATCCCTAAAAAAGAAAAAAAGATCTAGAAGGCCAAGCAAAAGCCTATTGTGGTATCCATTGGGGAGCCATTGTGTTTAGGTTGGACCGAAAGACCTAATGAGTATCTACCAAGCATAGATACACAAACCAATCATGCGAATTCCAATTTGGTAGAACCCAATGAGGAAAATAAAGACAAGGAAATTAAGCCTTCAATTGAATCAAACTCAGATAGTGAGTGGATGTCTAGAGATGAAATGGATAAGGATTTATTGGGAATCACCGATGATAGGAATATCAACCAATCTATGGTTAACCCTGTGACTGAGGGTAGAAGAGGTAAGGGTGGAAAATCTAACTAGAAAAAAAGGGAAGAAGAAGCTGTCGAAAAAGGGCTTCTCAGCGTGACTAAATTTTTGAATAGAAAAAGTACCAAGGGAGCAAACTACTCCCTTGGGAAGAAATGAGGATCATCACATAGAATGTCAGGGGCCGTTCTGAATGTTGAAATGACATTTGGCCAAAATATCAAGCAATATTGTTATGTTACATGAGAGTAAATGTAGCTCAAATGATGGTGATAGTTTGGTTGGTTATTGCAAAGGTTGGTCTGGCATCTTTTAGGCGACAAATGGAAGAGCCAGTGGTTTGGGAATTTTATGGAAATCTTCCTTGGTGGATATTGTCAAGGTCTCCAGAGGAAAGAATTGGCAAGCCTGCCAGGTGAAGTGTAAACTCAGCCAGTTGGAAATGGAACTTTGGAATATATATGGCCCCACGAACTACCAGGAGAAATTGGTGTTTTGGGAAGATATTACCCAATTGATATCTACCAGTGGGAAAAGAAAAATTATAATTGGGGGAGACTTCAAAGTGATTCTTGATCTCTCATAAAAGAGGGGAGGATCAATGAAAGTCAACAATGACATGCTAAACTTCAGGCACTTTGTGTAGAAGGTAGGTGTTATAGATTGCAAGCCATCAACAGGTTGGTTCACTTGGAATAACAAATGACCCAGATTGACCAATATTGTTGAATGATTGGATAGATTCCTGATTGGGTCTTATTGGTCGGAGGCAAATATGGTGACTTATGTCAAAACTCTACCATATTGCATCTCTGATCATTTTCTAGTCCAATTGGAAATTGGGTCGAAGATACAAGGTGGCAGTAGCTATTTCAAATTTCAGAATATGTGGTGGAGGGATAAATCCATTTTAGACAATTTAGAAATATGGTGGAAACAGTGCAACCACATCAAAGGTACACCAAGTTTTTGTTTCGTAAAAAAGTGGCTTATATCAAGAGTCGGCTCAAAATATGGAATAAAGAAGTCTTCAAGAATATTTTCTCTCAGAAATAAAAAATTGAAGCTGAGTTGGAAATTCTAAATACAAAAGTTTTGATCGAAGGAATGGATCAGGCAGACTACAGGCGCGGAAAAGAAATGATGGCTAGACTCTTAAAGACTTTATCCAAAGAGGAGATTTATTGGAGAGATAAAGCTAGATTACAGTGGATTAAGGAGGGTGATAAGAACACTAAGTTCTTCCATGCATCAGTCAAAGCTAGAAGAGCTCAAAATTAAATCAATAAAATTCTCTCAGAAGATGGAACTTGTCATAAGGATAGAGAGGGTATCGGCTAGGCAGCAGAGGCCTACTTCAAGAAAATTCTAAACTCTGATGACTGTTGGGAGGAGGTGTGTGCTGTCAAGTTACTGGATGTAATCCCTAAGTTGGTAACTGACATGGACAACCTAATGCTACTAGAACCTTTTACCGAAACTGAAATTTGGTGTGCGGTGTTTGGACTCCACCCAGACAAAACCCCAAGTTCAGATGGCATGCTTGCAAGTTTTTACCAGAATTGTAGGGAGTTTGTGAGATACGAGATACTGAAAGTGGTGGAACATGTTAGACTGAAAGGAATATTTGTCAGAGAGAAAAACAACACTTTGTTGGTGGTCATCCCTAAGAAAGCCAATTCCTCCTCCTTTGATGAGTTTCATCCAATTGCTCTTTGTAACACAGTATACAAGATTATCACTAAGGCATTCACCAACAAACTAAATTTTTTTTACCAATCTCATCTCCAAGGAACATAATGGATTCACGCCAGGGCAGGAGATCATTGATAGTATTATTCTCACTACTGAAACCATACACTCAATTATCATGGAAAGACAAAAAACTATGGCCATCAAGATTGATATTTCAAAATCTTATGACAAGGTGAGGTGGGAATTCTTGTTGGACATGATGAGGAAATTTGGGTTTGCTCAAGACTGGATCAGAATTATCAAGGTTTGCATTGGCTCCCCTCAATATTCGGTGGCAATCAATGGCTCTCTTTTTGGCTTTTTTGAAAGTAAAAATGGTTTAAGATAGGGCGATCCGATCTCCCCGTTCTTATTTGTGATTATGGTGGAGGTGCTTAGTTGGTATATATCCAAAATACGGGAGGAAGTAGTGTGGAAAGGGGTCAATGTTCACAGTGATCTGGAGTCGATCACACACTCACAATTCACAAACAATACTACCCTCTTTGGTGAAGAAACTATACGGGAGGTGAGGGTCATCAAATATTCTATGGAAATGTATGCCAACGCTACTGGATAGTGAATAAATGACAAGAAATATGAGATTTTCTTCTTTAACACCAAAAAGGATACACAAGAAAAAATATTGAGGCTGCTTAGATGGTCGGTTGTTTCCCTACCAACAAAATACCTAGGTATACCATTGTTCTCCGGTTCTGCCAAGACTGCATTGTGGGAAGATCTGATTTCCAAATGTAGGCAAAAGGTCGATGCCTGGAAGCATAAATGGATGGCTCTTCCAAGGAGAATACAATTGATTAAAGTTGTGTTGTCTGCCATGCCTATTCATGTAATGTTTGTGTTTAAATTAACCTCCAAAGCTATATAGGCTTTGGAAAGCTTTCTTAAAAAATTCCTTTGGGAGGGAGCTAAACAGATCAAGAGAATTCCACTCATCAATTGGGACATAGCTTACACCTCGAAAGAGGAGGGTGGTGCAAGGCTTAGAAGGTTAGAACAACAGAATCTTGTATTGGGTGCGAAATTGATCGGGAAAATATATAGATGTCCCGAGAAACTATGGTGATCAATCATGCGCAAGAAGTACCTAGATAGTGATGATCCCAACAGGATACTCATGACCATCAGAGAGCATGGAGGATCTTCTATCTGGAGGTTCATAAAGGAGTGCAGGTTTCTGATTACCGACCATCTCTCTTGGAAGATTGGGGAGGGGAGGAAAGCTATATTTTGGGATGACTCCTGGGATGGACACACAAGCTTGAGTAAGATGTTTGAAGGTCAGAACTAGATAAATGAGGCTAAGAATAAATATGGGGTTCATGTAGCGGACTATGTGAAGGAATCTTCTCTGGGAAGTGGACTATATGAATGGATTCCTATTAAATTCCATGGTTTGGAGGCAAGTGATCGATAACATCTTAATGAGTTACTAAAAGGTAGGAGGATTACAACCAGGAATATGGATGATGAAATCGTATGGTGTGCTGCACAATCCGGTGAATATTCCATCAAACTTGGATACCAAGTACAGAGACTGATCCAGGAAAAGAGCGATTGGCCCACGATCCTTTGTTGGGACAAGTTGGTAGCCCCTAGGGCTAGAGCCTTTTTATGGATGACCTTTCATGAAAGAATCCTCACTGGTGAACGTTTGAAACTATATGGTATTTACGGTCTAACTATATGTGTCCTATGCAACAAAAATGAGGAAACAATCAACCATTTATTGCTTGACTGCCCCTTTATTAGACACTGTTGGGATTGGCTATGCCAAAGTTTGGGTTGGGTTTATGCTTTAGAAATCATTCTAAAAAATTGGATAAGGAGCTGGCCAATTCTGAACCAGAAATCATTATGGGGTTCTCTATGGATAATCTCTCCATCAATGCTGATATGGCAGATCTGGAAAGAGTGAAATAGTAGAATCTTCGAAGGAAGAGAATCCACTATGGAAAAAGTCTTTGAGAAAATTAAAACAAGCATCAATGAAATAGCTAACACCAAATCTTATTACAGGAGGATAGAATATATATTAGACTGGGACAAAAAAAAATCAACTGAAGTGGGGTACTCTGATTCCCCCAAATATCAACATAGTGTCCAAATGTGTCAAATGTGCAAGTGATAGTTAGGAACCCCCTATGGATGGGTGGATTAAACTCAATTTCGATGGGGCTGCTAAAGGAAACCCAAGGGTCGCGAGATATGGTTGTATTGTTAGGAAAGATACAAGAGACATTATGGGAAGTGTAGCGAGAAACGTGGGCATTGCTTCCAATAATGAGGCGGAAGCAATGGCTCTACCCAGAGGTCTTAGATTTTGTGTTGATAGTGGATTTTCATCAGTGGAAGTAGAGGGGGATTCACAAATTATAATCAATACCATTAAGAACAACTCGACACCCAATTGGAAACTTCATCACTACTTGGCTGATATTATAAGACACCTTAACTGATTTCAAAATTATAGAATTTCCCATGCTTTCCATGAGGCAAACAAAGCAACTGATTATTTAGCTAATGTTGGTTTCTCAATGGAAAAATGTACAGATAAAATCTCGACTTTGGACCGGCAGAATGAGCTAAAACAGATTGCAAAGGATGATTTTGCTAAATCGGTCTACAAAGTCAAGTCAGGAATCGGATAAGGAGCAGGAATTGTACCTGGACCATCAAGGATTCAATGGGTAATTTGACAGTCCATGGTGCAGACATAACCAATGTGGATCTCGAGCTCTCTAATGTTGTGCATTGGATGACCGAGTATGTGGGTCGTCCAAGGGATCTTCGATTTAGCTAGAGGTAGGCCATGCCTTTGTGAAGGACAAACTAAATATCTCTATTTTATCATGTGTTATGGAAGAGTTCCTATGGATATCTGACTAGTTAAAAAAAGGTATGACCGATGACCTGACATGTTCCCAGTATAGTAAAGATTGATTCTCGGGCGAAGCTAGTTTGGAAGTCGGGCCTGTTCTGGCCTTTAGAATTCTCTAGAAAGGTCGTGACTTTATATAAAGAATGGTTTAGAATGTTGTTTTAAGCCTGGAAGTGTTGATCTCGATCAATGGTGCATCATTTTGGTCTCAGTTGCTTGTCTAGAGAGGAATTGATCTAGGCCCAATGCAATCGATTATTTCAAGCAAACGATGTGGTTTGGAATGTTGTTTGGCAGGTGGCTAATGGTATCTTGGGCGGCAATCGACATTGGTGTGATGGGTTTGTGTATGAGGCTGTCATTTGCCCTATGATAGATATATTTGACTCAAAGGAAGTGAGCATGCAGAGGATCGATGACTTTGTCCGCCTATCTGATGGACAAGCCTTGGCAAATACCATCCTAGATTTAGATTTTGATTGTTGGGTAAGCACCCTCGGCATCTACTTGAACTACACCAACTACATCTCCTCTGAATCGGAGGAGTCAGATAGTGAAGATGAGGAAACTTCCCAAAAAAGGGCAGCACAACAAAGGAGAAATAACTTCATTCAAGAGGCGTGGGAGGTGTTTAGGGTGGGGGTTAGGAATGGGAACCTAGATCCCTTCCACAGACTGCTCAATTCTGATGATAACTGGCTCTCGGCATCTTCCACCATCAAAATAATGGAGATTGGAGAGAACGTGGTTGTGCACTGCCTTAATGTTTGTTTTAACGTAGTTTGGTTAGTTTTAATATTATGAATTCTGGATGTAGGAGAAATGTACGGGAGTTATCCCCCTTGGATAACACTTATCTATAAAAAAAGAAAAAAGGATTAAAATCACAATGAATTAAATAATAATATTTAATTAATATTTGTAATACCCTAAAAATGGTCATCTAAACCATGAGCCCCTAATCTCGACAACGTCACCAAGGTCCTAACCAAAGGCAATTAAATAAATCTTGAGCACACAATTAATTCTTTAATCATCAAATGTCACATGGCAAATCAATCACTCAATATTAATTAAATATTTATTTAATTAATTAAATCATTCCAAGTAAATCATTTTAAACAATTATCTTATTTATTTTAATTAAATATCCTAGCATATTTAATTAAATAAATCAAATTGCCATAAATCTTCAAAAAAGGAAACAAATCAAGAAAGAGGAATTAATTCAATTAAATAAATCAATTGAGCACAAATTTTCAAAAAAAGGAAATAAATCAAAAAAGGAATTGATTGACCAAAAAAGGAATTAATTGAGAAAAGAAATCCATTGGGAACAATCTTGAAAAAAACAAATTAAAAATTGATAAATAATCTCAAAGAAAGCAATTAAAACAATTGAATATCAAAATTGAATGAAATAGAGAATAAATCAGTTTTTTCCTGATTTTAATCTTAATTTTAGTTCAATTTCCTTTAAATCGGTTTTTTCTTGATTTAATCTTAATTTTAGTTCAATTTCCTTTAAAACTGAGAAAAGCATCCAATCACATCAATTCACCTGGATTGTGATTCCTCTTGGAAAATCTTGACCACTCATCATCATTTGATCTCAACCATTGGTTTCTTTCTGAATTTTCTATAAATTCAAGCTCATCTCT
The DNA here is from genome assembly GCF_030272615.1 of Cryptomeria japonica. Lineage (NCBI taxonomy): Eukaryota > Viridiplantae > Streptophyta > Pinopsida > Cupressales > Cupressaceae > Cryptomeria > Cryptomeria japonica. Next base: position 769,350,327 of record NC_081408.1, read on the forward strand.
CATTCAAAGAGAGGCTGAAGAATATATTGTTATTATACTATTTTTGCTCTAGACTCATTGATATATTGCATATTAATTATTTCATATTAATTAAATCATTTAGCTTAATATTGCAAAAATACTGTTAGATTAATATTGCATCCATCTAGCATTCATCATGTTCATATAGATAAAATCCTTCGTCTTGATGTTGTCTAGTCACTGGTATTGCTAAATAATCTGAGAGCAATCTTATACTCGCATCTTTTAGAAGGCAATGGGTCGATTTGTTATGGTTTATTATTCATTGATTATATCTGACTAACCATGCATGTAATGACTTGATTGAAGTGTTGTGTATTGCAAATACAGATACAGATACAGGTCCACTTTTCACACACCACAATATTTAGAAAAGGGTTGAATGATTAATTGATTAAAGATAGAAATTGAAAATGGATTTATTTAAATAATAAAGATTATTTAAATTGAAGGATTAATAATTAAAATTAATCAGAATTAATTAAATAATAAATATTTAATTAATATTAAAAAATGGTTTAAATGATTAAATGATGATATAATTGAAAATAGAATAATTAGTAAGATGACAAAGAAATATGAAATTAGAACAATAAGATTAATTAACTTAATTAAAGAATTAAAGAATTATTTAACTAATTGGAGGAATAATCAGTACATGATCAATGAGACATTTTTAGGTGTCTACAGGAAGCATTGAGAAGTATAAAGAAAGGTTGGTTGCAAAAGGCTACTCTAAGGTTGAGGGTGTTGATTATGGTGAGATATTTTCTCTTATTGCCAAAATGACATTCATTAGATTTTTTATTTCTATTGTTGTTGCTTATGATTTAGACATTGAGCAAATGGATGTGAAAATTGCTTTCCTTCATGGTGATTTGGAGGAGGATATTTATATGACACAGCCACGACACTATGTGGTGAAAGGTAAAAGTAATTTGGTCTATCAATTAAAGAAATCCTTGTGTGGCCTCAAACAGAGTCCTAGGATGTGGTACCATAAATTTGATACGTATGTGTTGAGTTTGGGATTTGAGCGTTCTAAATCAGATCAATGTATTTATTATAAAATTGATGGTGATCATTTCGCATACATTGCATTGTATGTTGATGATATGATATTCATTGGTAAAGGGAAAGGTATGATTTCAGAACTAAAGTCTCAGCTCGATGCTAAATTTAAAATGAAAGATCTTGGTGCAGCAAAACACATTCTTGGGATGAAAATTAAAAGAGATAGAGTGAACAGAAAGCTATGGCTAGGCTAGAGTAAGTATGTGAATTCAGTGTTACAAAGGTTCAACATGCAGGATTGTAGACCATTGTGTGTTCCTTTTACAGTTGGAATGAAATTATCTGCTGCAGATTGTCCTACATCCCCATCAGAGATGTAAGACATGAGCAAAGTGCCTTACCAAAGTGCAGTTGGAAGTTTGATGTATGTTATGGTTTGTACTAAACCAGCCATTGCCCAAGTAGTGGGAGTTTTGTCTAGATATATGTCTAATTGTGGTAGAGTTCATTGGGATGCAGTCAAAAGAGTCTTCAGATATTTGAAGGGTACCTCAGAGTATTCTTTGTGTTATCATGGTAATTCAATTGGAGATGTGATTTCCCTTGATAATTATGGTTATGTGGATTCAGACTGGGTAGGTGATATTGATAGTAGAAGATCCACCAGTGCTTATGTGTTTACTTTATTTGGTGGTGCAATTATTTGGATGAGTAAGCGGCAGGTTGTGGTTGCTTTGTCCACTACTTAAGCAGAGTATATGACAACTACTCATGCTTTTAAAGAGGCCATTTGGCTTAAGAGACTGTGTTCAGACATTGGAATAAAACAAGGAGTTGTGACAATTTATTATGACAATCAGAGTGTGATTTGCCTAGCTAAGAACCTGACATTTCATGCCCAGACCAAGCACATTGATGTTCAATATCATTTTGTTAGAGATATGGTCGAAAATGGAAGGGTGAAGCTGGTTAAGGTAGAAACTTTGATGAATGTTCTAGATTCTTTAACTAAGGTTGTGAGCACAAGGAAGTTCGGATGGTGCTTGAAGTCTATGGGCCTCATGGCCCCTGGCAATTGATTTATTGTGTTGATACTCCCTTTGCTCTTGCAAGGTGTTCGACAAGTGGGAGATTTGTTGGGAAAATGTTGTCTCAACCTTACATTTACATGAGGTTACTGTTTATAGTAAGTTTTCATTTGAGCACAAAATGGTGCAAAATTCTCCCCAAAGCTTTTGGTTGGCTAGATAAGCATTCTGATAAAATTATGTTGCAAGATCACAGCTAGTTTTAAAGATATTAAATTTTCCATTTTGGAGGGGTCTAATGGAAGGTTTAATTTTGATTTTGAGGATTATAGAGGCCTCAAAACACCCTAAAAAATGGGCGTAAATGGTGTCACCATTTACGAGGCAATAAAGCACTTCACGAGCTTTCTAGTGCTTCAAACAGTTCGTCAATTGGACACACGGTTCTTAATTTATGGCCTCTGGAAGTTTGTAGTCCTGAAATAGGAAATATAATATACATCAGACACATAAATGACCTATAAAAAGGGAGGGACATGTCATAGGGTATCTAGAAGGGAGATAAGGTCGGCTACACCTTATTGGGTGGTTTTAGCCCATGGTTTTGTAATAGCGTTTGAAGGTTTCTTGTATTATATCTCCTATATATGAGGTGCATGAGATAGAGGTTGTGTGTAAGAGAGTCTTATGGCTATTGTGTTACCTTTGAATCTCTAATTAGTGGTACTCCTGTGAAGATCTTGCTCTGCAAGTATATTGTAATATGTTTTTGATTATGGAATAATATATTGGGCGGCTTTTGGAGTGGGGGGTTTTCTCCGGAAAGGGTTTTCCCCATGTAAATCATTGTGTTGTGGTTTGAATTTTATTATATCTATTTTTTTTTCTATAACTATTGTGACGATTTGTAATTTTTTTTGCATTACCCTCCTCTCAAGGTTAGTGTAGGAAGTTGTTCCGCTACTTAACTTCCTTACAAAAATATCCCTTATTTCCTTCTCTCCACATAGCCAATAATATCAAATGTATTAGTCAAGATCCAAGTACAAGCATGCTAATGCCACCTTTTATTGACATGGGATCTAATGAAGATCAAAGAACTGCTCGATTTGGAAGAGTCAAATGGTCAAATATTTTCAATAATGAAATATTTTCCTTAACATTGACTAGTGTTTTATTTCCTCTAAGATTTAATATTTGGGATCAATTTGCTTAATTTATATATCATCCTTATTTAGAGATTTTCTAGGTGTGATAAGATTCCTTTTGCCTCTTGTTTTAAGTACAACAATGATGGTTATATTTGGTAATAAATCATACTAAACAAAATCCAAAATCCATATGATCTAGTTTTTTTGCTATAACTTGGGCCTAGATCTCACCTTGAAACAAAAATCTCCAAGACATTTACTGATTTATAACATTGATTTTTTTTTGGTAGATATCTTAATTTTATAATAAATCATCAAGATGAGCTCAAATTTGGACCATAGCAACTTCAATGTGCACTTGAAAAACCCTTTAAAAATGAAAAAAAGAATTCCAATTTGAGAGAGATATGTGCTTCCCAATTTGACCACTTTGAGTTAAAAAATTGTATTGATTATTTCCTTCTAGTACCAAGATCATGCTTTGATACCACTTGTAATAAAATAAGTTGAACAAAAGAAGAATAGAATAGAAAATTATACTACTAACTTCCTCTTATAAACACCTTACTAATGTCTTAGATATCACCTAGGGTGAATTGAATAACTACATATATCACTTAGGTTGACTTGACTACATAAATACGAATATTTTAGTGATTACATCATTATAAGTTGGCTTCACATATCTTCATATAGTTATTGGGTTAAAGGCATGCGAGTAGTATGTCTCGATCATAAAAAGAGGTTGTAGTCAACAAAGTTGTACCACAAAGAAAAGGCTTTAAAAATAATGACACATAAAGTTTGAACATAAAACTTTCACAAATGTAGACATAAATTTTTTAGTTTCCTAGGTATAAGGTTTTGTGGGACCAAAAACTTCTAATAAAGAAGACATGATGCATATTAGATCCAATAGAAGAGCCCATCCTCGAAGGAAAAACATTATAGCAAGTTTCAAGACTAAAAAATATACTTTTGTGGTATCAAAAATGAATATTTTTATAGATTCATGTTCTTCTAAAACAAACTTTGCAATTTCAAAAAATGACACCTTATTTTGAGTCCATATGTAAAAGTTATGACTTTTGGAAGAAGGGTAAAACTATTAAGGGGTGGTTTCACAACTTCAGGATGGTTTTCAAATTATTGAAGTAATCTCAAAACTATCTTTGTTGGAAAAAGGTGCTTTCATCTTAGCAAAAATATAAGAGAATTGAAGTGTATTAATGATGTATATTTGGTTTCTATGGAGAAGTATCTGTACATGCATGATGAGTCTTTCTGCATGATAAGAAATATGCAAAGGGGGAGGACTATAATTAAATTATTGTATTTCCTAAAAGGAGAAAGCTAAAGTAGTGAAAGTCTTCAAAAAGGATTTAACAAATTTAGTACTTGTCTATTTGGAATAATACACTATGACAAAGAATAATTGATTCCACTAACAAAGCTTTTCACTCTTCATAAGAGTTTTTTAGAACAAATATATGTATTATATTGCATCTTTTAAATCTTATATTTTTTCCTTACGATAAAATATTTCAATTCTTCCCAATATTAATTGCCATTTAGAATACTGTTGGTTAACATATTTGTCTTTCATACATTTCTATTTTTTGATCTTTGTATATCCCTTAATTGAAAAATAAAAGCAACCAACAATTGGCTAACTATTAACACAACTATCCTCTGTATATGGGTACAACTTCCCTTAAAAGTGATTTTCAATAAACTTCAAATTATTACAATTTTATACACACTTTTTACCCGAAAGTATTAAAGGCATACAAGCATTCATTTGTCAACACAAGATGAATACGGTAATTTTTGAAATACAAATTTTCTTCAAAGCTCACAGACTTTCACTTTTTTTTAACAGCAAGATAGATTTTTCAAAGTTTTATTTTGCACATTCACATATAATGAAAAGAAAGATGGCAAATTCCGGATCTGAATCAAATCTTCATAGAGATAAGCATTCAATATATCAAATACATAGATTTAATAAACAGAACTTGATGCAATTTCATTCACAGATCAAATTGTCTTTCTTTTTCACCAACAAATACGAAATACTGCAAAATATAAACTCTTGATCTATCCCTATCAAAAAGTTTCAGACCATTCTAAAGTATCAAAAACATAGTTATATAGCCACAACCTGGCTAACGGTTTATAACGGGAAACACGGAAAGCCAACAATTTCCACCCCGCAAAGTCACTGTAACCAGCATTTTAAACAAAAATAAACTATCTTACAACTAATAAGAGAACAAGATCTATCATCTACGGAAAACATTACTAAGGAATTTTGATAACTACTTCTTTCTTCCAATTCGCATGAGCAGCGACAAAGTGTTGAATGATTGTGCTATGAGGCAATCCCACGTGTACCATTCGCTGCTTCTAGACCTCTTTCTCCTTGTGAACCTGTGCAACTTTGTCGGAGTGACTATCCAGATGTCCAATGCATAAAAACAGGAGCGATTCAATTTTAGCAATGACACTTAAGTCATCTAGAATTAGACCCTTAGCTTCTTTCACATAGTTGATTTTACTCTTAAATGACTCCGTTATAACCTCAACCATTTCGAGGGTTCTTCCATCATCTTTCAGACATTTTATCCCAATGCACAAAAGTTCAATTCTCATGGAGGTAACTAATTATGCAATTTGATTCATCAACTTCACGAATTCCTCATAAGCCTGTTTTATCAAGGAATTTCTCCATTCAATGTTCCTCTGACAAACATATAAAATGCTATTGTCCAAGCCTGCTACGAGTTTTTCAGCAAGAAACTTCATTACCTTATAACTTTGCACTTCTCACATCTGTGCTGCTTTTGATGCCCATTTAGCTTCTTCATTTTTTCAATTGATGATTTCAACTTCTAACTCCTTCATCACTTGTATTGCCCCATCATATACTCTACTTAAATTAACAAAGTATTCGACACTGGACTTCAAAATTCTTTCTAGCCACTCCATCACAGTTTCTGCGATAAACCTGCATTTTTGTATGTGTTCTAGAGTCTTCTGATTTGCAGGGGACTTGGGATCAAATGACATTGGAATCTGTGACAAAGGTTGAGGGTTCAGATCATTAATTGCCTCAATATACTCTGACATCCTTCGTAACATTTCTTTCATCTGATGCTTATCTTTCTCATCTTTCCAAGTCCTGGTTATGATCTTCTTTGTTGAAGCCTCAAGATGAAGAACATTTGTAGCTCGAGAAGCAGTTCCAAGATTTACCTTTTTAATAGTAAAGTCCTAGGTTGTAGGGTTTTCTGTCCTTTCATCTGTCAATGGATGTGCTACTTTTGCAATCCAGTTCCCATTATCTACATCAAAATCAATTTTTGACATAGTTTTTGACTTCTTCATTTTAGGAGATTTTCCCAAGCATTTACTCACCATGTCCTCTACTGGAATTGAGGCTGGAACAATGTTTCTCTTCTTTCTGCTTAACATATTTTCTAACCATACTGAACTTGAAAGAACTTGAGACTTATCTAGATCACAACCTATTTCTTTCCCATTCTTTACTATCATCGTAGTGATTGAATTTAAGGCTTCTTGCACTTGTTGATTACTACTCTCATCAACTAGACCTTATTGTTCTTTATTTGGATCAACTGAGGTAGTATCCATCTCAAGGTCAACTATCACAGTATCAATAGGTGAGGGTCTTCTTTCGCCCCTTGTTTTGGAGCGGGTGATTCTAATAGAAGTTGACTCTTCTTTGCTTTACACTGCCTTTTCTCTCTGTCCTCCTTTTCCCTGTTTCAGTGAATAACCTACAACACAAGATGGAACAAGTGAATTAGATACCATGACCTCAGAGAGTGAGGTTGAATTTTTCTTTGGCCCTCTGCTCAGTCTTTGCTCTTTAAACCACTTTTTTGTTCTTTGAATGACCGAGAATGCCCTGGTTTGGACATGCTCTTCCTCATCTTTATTCTAGTCAATCTCTGGTAGTACACCTTGTTGCCTGTCATCAACAAATTGGGAATCAAGCAAATCATTTTCATTATCAACAACATTTGCAATGTTCATCTTCAGAAAATAATCCCTAATTTTTTGCACTGTGAATCTTAAGTGAGCTCTTTTTCGAACCTCATACTCATCCACACAATCCACCCAAAAGTCTTCTAGACTTGGTACATGTTGAAAATTCTCCCTGAACGTAAGGTGAGCCATTGCAAATCCTTTAATATCAAACTCAGTGCGGGGAAAATACAACTGAAAATTGAACTTTTTGAACTCTAATTCTAAGTTCAAAGCATCTGAAACACTGTTACAAGTGTAATATGTAAATTCAATGGGAAAAGAAACCCCTATTTGGTGTTCTTCCCTATATTTCTTATCTATATGAGCAAGCTGCCTTCACACATCCATTAACACTTGCTTGTCAAAGACATATCTCGGCAATTTGTAGGGTTCACCTTCAAAACCACCAACCCTCAAATAAGTGAACCTAGAGAACTGAATATAGAAGCTGCCATATATGTTTATAAACTACATGGATTCCTCAGTTAATCTCTTATGAATATCTCCTTTTAACTCAAACACTAACCTGCCAAGAAAAATATTATGAACCTTGTAGTAATTTTCAGTGACTCTGTGTTGTCGCAAATTCGGATAATATTCATATATCTTCATATCATTCTGCCAATTTTTATGATACAGACCTACCCATTGATGGGTGCAAGCTAAATAGTATATGAGGTAAGAGGACATATAGAAATTTTTGTTATCAAAACAGCTTAAACCTTCATGTATTCTTTCTGCAATTAACTCTGCCCAATCTATGTATCTCTTTTCACCAAAAATGACCCGAATAAAGAAATACATCCAATCCTCCCAATAAAAAGCTATTTGATTTCCTCGCATTCTATGAAGTAAAATGACTATATCCCTTACTTCTTGAATCAAATGCTCTCAAGTTAATCGGATTGGTAGTCTAGAACCCACCTTTTGAAATTTCAATAACCAATTTCTACCAATGACACTCCTATAACATGACTTCTTCTCAGAGAAAAGCCCTTGTGACCTACATATTGTCCAGTCTTCAAATTGCTCCTTCTCTAGTATTTTCATGACAATAGTAACAACCTCCTGACTAATTGTAAGCAAAACTTTACCCTCTGCATCTCTTATACACCTCCCAGAGGGATCATATATGCTCATACATTCCAAGACTACTTCTAGACAAGACACAGTTGGAGGAAATGCTCCAGCTTCTACCAATTCACCATCTAAACTTTTCTGCATTAAAGGGGAACTAGCAGAATTCTGTGCTCTTTCATGGAATTCCTCTAAGTCTACTGATGTCAGAAAAGTATCCCCTATGTTAGGCAAGGAGCAGACTAACCAAGACTTTTGGTTTGTTTGGGGTGCTTTCGGTCTCATTTTAGCCTTACAACCAGAAAATGCACAGCAGGAAGAATTGAGTGAACCGACCAAAGTATCAGTTAACACTTTCAATTTATGAAAATTTACAGGAAAAGAGGAAGAACTTGAGCTCACCTTTCATGCAGAACTAAGAATTCACAGAGTTGGGAGCAAGAAATACCGCCTGTGCTAATATTCTACTTACCAAGTTGGGCAAATAATAAAGGCAAGTAACTCATTTTAAATAAAATAGATCTTTAGAGATTAGCCTAAAATATTGGTAGCATGATTCATCATGATTTGAAGCTACATGCTTATCCATGCCAAATCGTGTTGAAAAGATTTAATTCTCACAATTCACTAATAACCAGTCTTTTTGCTCCATATCCTTCCTTTGGAACAATTATTCCCCATTACAGACTTTCGTCACAACTCTTTTTCTTGAGGTTCGTCTTTTAAATCCATAATATTCCCCACATACTGACACTTCTTCATTTTATCTCCAAAATCATCGATCCTCGCACCTTGAACTTTGAAGCCTTTGAAAAGTGGTTCAAAGGTTCAATTTCAAAACAACATTTGAGCAAAACATACGAACATGCCTGAGCTCAAACATTATAAAACATGACTTACACAAGACTTGCTTTGACATGTTGAACCGTGAACCTTGAACCACTAGAAAGGTTCAAGATTCAAGTTCAATAAACTATTACCACCAAGACTTTAAGTGCCTTTTTCAAAACAATGCCACTATACCACATACCGCGCTTGAACCTGAACTTTGAATTTTTTGGAAAAGGTTCAAACGACAGTATTAGTTCAAGAAAAACATTGTAAAAGAAAATTTGAAGGACACGGAAAAACATAATACAAGCACAAACTAACATTGGCTCTGACTAGGGACTAGGATAGTAAAGGACCAAGACATGAACTTAGAATCTTTGGTTATGCAAATTGATCTTCAAAAGAAAGGACCGAAACACAACAAAATAAAACCAGCGACTAACTAAAAACAACAAAAATAAAAAATATATATACAAGACCTGCAGGGGACTCCTGTTTACAATTGATATAATTTCAAGTCCTATCCATTATAAGACAGGGAAAGAACAATACCATCCTGATATGCAAGTTTAAATGAATTTGGCTCTTTTACCTCATGAATCAAGAACAGTCCTTTCCAGAGTGATTTGAACTTTCCATGTGCCCCTTTTGGCTCCCTTCTGCTATCCCAAAGTAAAACTTGATCACCCTGCATAAATTTCTGTGGCCTAGCTTTTCTATCAAATATTTCCTTGACCCGTATCTGATGCTCCGTGATTCGATCAACCAATTTATCTCTTTCCTCTTCAATTCTCATTAAATGCATAATTCTCTTCTCCAAAGAATCTTGAAAATATGCATCCTCAATAACTCTTTGTAACTTTGAAGTTGCAAGTTCTAAAGGAAGTGATACTTGAGCTCCCATGCCATACACTAGTTCAAATGGTGACATTCCAATTGCTCTTTTTGGGATTGTGCGATCTGCCCAGAGAGCCTCATACAACTTTTTGTGCCAATCTTTGAAGTTCTCACTCACCAATTTCTTCATAATGTTTATCGGATTCTTATTGCTTGATTTTGCCTGGCCATTACCTTGTGGGTAATAATCGGAAGAGTGAGCAAGAGAAATTCCATGATCATAACAAAACATTGAGATCTCAGTGGAAGAAAAATTGGTTGCATTATTAGCCACAAATTTTTGAGGAACCCCAAAACGAACCAAAATATTTTCATTAAGAAAATTACAAACAACCTCAGATGTTGTCTTCCTCACCAATATGGCTTCAACCCATTTAGTAAAGTAATCAATGGCCGTCAAAATGTGAGTATGTCCAGCACTCGATGAGGGCAACAATGGACCTATAAAATCAAAACCCCACTGTTTAAATGGTTCATCAATAATTATAGGTTTGAGAGGTAATGTTGCAAGTTGTGGATTCCCCGTGAATAATTTGCATTTTTCACACTTAGCTACCCAATCATAAGTGTCCTTGAACATACCCGGCCAATACTAACAATTCCTCAGGATTTTATAAGCAGTTACTATTGATGAAAAATGACCACCACAGGATTCATCATGAAAAGTTTTCAACAATGACTCTTGAAGTTGCTTATCTACACAACACAAGAAGATTCCATCCACCCCTTTCTTGTACAACACATCATTAAAAATGACATATTTAGCAGACTTTAATCTCAGATTTCACTTTTCTCTCGAAGAGAGATGCGCTAGACAATCCCCGTAAGTCAAGTAATAAGCAACATCTGCAAACCAAGTGTCTTGAAGTCCAACAAACAAAACCAAGGGTAATTCCTCATTCCTTTTGCTCTTGCTTTTTGCAATTAATTTGCACAGGCCTTGTCCTCTTACCAGTTTAGTTGGTTTGATATCTAGATTGAATTCCTAGATCTTAGGCACCCATGAAGCTCTATTGTTCATCCCGATATCCTACTGTGTTAGGATACTCTTAACGAAGGAGTGAGGCACATATACTATTGCATGAGAATGAAGAATGTAGTACTTGAATTGTTTTACTATTTTCACAACAACAAAAGCCTGTTTTTCCATCAGTGAATATTTTAATTCATGCTTTTTAAAAGGTACACTCATGAATGCTATGGGTATTTCCTCATTGTTTTCATTCTTCTGCAACAAGATTCCTGACATGGTATGTTCTGAGGCATAGCAATAAATGATAAAGTCTTTTTTAAAATAGGGGTTAACCAAAGTAGGTGCATGTGCTATAGCTTATTTTATTGCTTCAAAGGCTTTCTTTCCCTCATCACTCCACTTGAATACTTGCTTTTCACTCATCAGGTTCACAATATATCGAGTGATTTCTTTAAAATCCAGGACAAACCTTCTTAGAAAATTAACTCGTCCAAAGAAAGACTTGACTCCATTTCTATTATATGGCAAACTTAGTTGTTGGATTGCCTTCACCCTTTCAGGATCAATTTTAACACCTCTTTTTGAAATAATGTGACCCAATAATTTGCCTTCGATGACACCAAACACTGATTTTTTTGGATTCAAAGACGCTCCATGCTCCCTGCATCTGTGTAATACCTACCTTAAGTCCCTTAGGTGATGTTTTCTTCTTTTTGAAAAGACCTTTAAATCATCAAGATATACGACAATTATTTTGTCCTTCAGGTGACCAAAAGACAAGTCCATTGCCCTCTGGAAATTTTCTCCAACATTAATTAGACCAAATGACATCCTATTGTATGTGAAGGTGCCCTAGGGGGTAATGAAAGCTATTTTGTGTTGGTCTTTCTCTGCAACACTAATTTGGTTATAACTAGAAAATCCATCAAGCATTGACATCATTTCTGAACCTGAGACTGTTTGCATAATATAATGCATTGCAGGCAATGGATAGTTGTCTTTCAGGTTGGCTTGATTCAAATTTTTGAAGTCCACACATATCCTTATCTCTCCATTATTTTTACAAACAGGAAGTATATTAGCTACCCAAGTAGAATGATGGATAGGATAAATAATCTTTGCTTTTAACATCTTATCTACCTCTTTAAAAATGGCTTGGGCAACTTTGGGATTAAAATTCCTCAGCTTTTGCCAAAAAGGGTTTGTTCCAGGCTTCAAAGGAATATGATGTTGAAGCTTTCCTTCTCTAAAATTTTTTAAGTCATCATAACACTAGGAAAACATGTCTCTGTATTCTATCAAGAGACCTATGAACCTTCTCTTTTCTTCAGGTGTGCAACATTTTCCTAAGTTAACATACTTGGGATCCTCCTCTATTCCAATATTAACTCTTTCATCTTCACCTGTATCCTGAGCTACAAGAATTCGCTCATCCTCATTTTTTCTAAAAGCATAATGGCGATAAAAGTGACATTCTAAAGAGACTAGCCCTCTAGGAATCTTATTTCCTTTTAGTTGTACTATTCCATCATTTGTCACTTGACCTGGTTCCGGAGAAAACTCCTTGCACTCAGATTCTGATCCTTCGAAAAAGGTAGCAGCGAACATTTCTGTGCAATGCAAGAAATTCTTAATTTGCTTGGCATTTTCAAAGACCTACCAAAATTCTAAATTATCAAGTATACTTAGTCGATAAATCAACATATTATTTGTGAACTTAGGATGAGGGACTAGAAGAGAAGTTGAAACCGCTAAAGAATCAGCTCTAGAATTTTGCTCCCTGGGAATGGCCTCAAAAGAGAAAGCATCAAAACCTTCAATTTCATCCCACACTCTATTCCTGTAATGTCGTAACCTCTCATTCTTGACATTAAACAACCCTCTAACTTGTTTGAAAATCAACTCAGCATCTCCCTTGGTCTGCAACAACTGAACTCCCAATTACTTTGCCTCAGAGAGTCCTAATAATAGAGCTTCATACTCAACGGTATTATTTGTGTTCTTAAACTCCAACTTGAAAGAAAAAGGAATATTTTTCCCAGAAGGGGAAAAAAGAACAACTCCTTCTCTTGAGCTTGATATTGAACAACTCCCATTGAACTCCATAACCCAAAGTTCATCAATTTCTTGCAATCGGGAAGTAGAGGTTGTAACTTCATTATCAGACAAAATCATGTAATTGCCAAAATAACCATCTTGGTACAAAATTTGTGCCTTAGGATCATCAAATGGAAAGACAGTAAATTTAGATTTAGGCTCTGGTTGTAGGATGACCTGCCTTTTACCTATAGGAATAGTGGCCTGAGACCAATCCATCTTTATTTCTCCACCTAAATCTTTACAAAAGGTACGACTAAGCAACATTCCATAAATTGTTGGTATATCAGCTACTAGAATAGTCAATTTAACTCTTTTATCAGGTTGAACAACAAGAGCTACTTGGGCATCTTTAATTTGTCCTAACAGAGGAATTTGCTTGGAGTCCATGGAGTAACATCTACCAAAAGGTTTTTGTCAAGGATAACCCTAGAGCTTTGGCAACAGCAGATGGCATGACATTATCTGAGGCACCAGAATCAATGATACATTTATTCAATTTGTGTCCATTTATGAACAAAGACACATAAAAAGGATTAGGTTTAGATTCAAGGATAAACTCTGCTTCATCAGTTTGATGAGCAACAATTTTAGGTGAAGCTTCAGGAATAACAAGACAAATTGGCATTTCTTCTTTTGAGAAATACGTACCATTAACTAGTTGTTGAGTAACCCCTACTTGTACAGAAGCATTATTTCCTTTTACAAATTTAACTAATCAATCATATTCTTTAGGGTTCAATTTCAAATATTCAGCTAGTGTAATTTGAATTCGAGAAGATTTACAAAATTCAACAATATCAAAAGAATTTTCTGCATCTATAGGTTTTAGCAATTGCATCTCTTGAATCTGTAAATCATTATTATGGGAACGAGAAAGAATCTCTTTACCTTTGAACTTTTCAACCAAGGACGAAGAAGCACCATGGGATTTAATATTTTGTTGATTTTTGGTTAGTACAACACATGAAGGATCCTCCAAGGTAACCAAAATGTCACCTCCTCTTTCTGAATTAGACTCGTACTCTAGGAAGTGGATTTTAGAGTCACCAGGCTGCCTGGAAGATTCTTCTTCACTTACTTCACTCAACACCTCCTTAGAACCAATCAACTGAGAATAACGTACCATTTTGGGGTAGGAAAGATAAAAAAATACACATGTTAGCTTTTGGTGGAGATGCCTCAATAGCTAGCCTTTGCTGCATGGGAGGTAATTGTGGTGTTTTTCCCCCGGTTCCTATTGATTGATTTGGAAATCTTCTAGGAATATCTTAATAGGGCTATGAATAGGTCATAATAGACTTAGGAAATTGTCTCTTGAGTGTTATTACATCATTCATCAACCTCTGAATCAAAGGGTCTGAGGAATTTGCTAATGTTGATGCTTGTGCAGTAGGAGTCTGAACTTCTCTTTTCCACTTTCCAACAGTGATTAAATCATCCTCCAATTCTATAGCTAAAGTCTTAGCAGCTGCTAAGCTTTTCACTCTCTGCCTACAGATCAAAAAGCTTATTTTTGAAGGCATTGAGTTAATAAAAAAACACTTCAAGTTATCATCAGAGGGTCGTTGATTGACTGGGATTTTATGAACTATTTTCTCAAATTTAGCAACAAAATCCCTCATTGTTTCAAAAATGTCCTTTTTCAACTGTGCTAATTGAGCTAAAAGTGAGTGTTCATCTTTAGCTAACTTGAACCTAGCTTCAAATTTTGTTTTAAGATCATTCCAATTTGTAATATCACCATTTGGTAAATGATAAAACCTATCTGTCGCAACATCAGTTAATGTTTGAACGAACAACCTTACTGCCACATCTTCATGTTGAATTGCTAATACACCACAAGCCACATTAAAGGCATTCAAATGCTCATCAGTCATGACCTTCCCATTAGCACTAAACTTGGGTAAGTGATCTCTTGAGCCTTTCGATAAGGGATTTAAATTTTCTCCAAGAGAAAGTGGGCCTACAACTGGACCTCAAGGATTATTAACAACCATGGGTAAAACAATGTTCAAAGGTGTAGGATTGATTACAGTAGGAAGAGAAACACCATGCAAAGTTAGGGAGTGACAGATGGAAGATATAGGTGAAACAGGAGAAGAACTAGGAGGCCTACTTCTTGCTCTTCTTCTAGGTGTAAAGGAAGCAAAAAAATTTAAATTTTGCAATTCTTGAAAAATAGAATCAAAGCTCCTTCACGCCTCTGGGACCTAGTATATCTTCTTGACTCTAGCCTGTTTATACAATAACCCTTCAATATGCACTAGGATGAAGACTAAGGCTAATCACAAGACAACCCTATGCATCTCATGATTTTTTTTCTAGTCTACTATTCAACTCCCCAGCAGAGTCGCCAAAAATCTGTTGGTTAACAGATTTGTCTTTCATACATTTCTAATCTTTGATCTCTGTATACCCTGTAATTAAAAAACAAAAGCAACCAACAGTTGGATAACTATTAAAACAACTATCCTCTATATATGGGTACAAATTCTCTTAAAAATGATTTTCAATAAGCTTCAAATTATTACAATTTTATACAAACTTTTTACCCAAAAGTATTAAAGGCATACAAGCATTCATTTGTCAACACAAGATGAATACGATAATTTTTGAAATACAGATTTTCTTCAAAGCTCACATACTTTCACTTTTTTTTAACAACAAGATGGATTTTTCAAAGTTTTCTTTTGCACATTCACATATAATGAAAAGAAAGATGACAAATTTCAGATTTGAATCAAATCTTCACAGAGATAAGCATTCAATATATCAAATACACAGATTTAATAAATGCAACTTGATGCAATTTTATTCATAGATCAAATTATCTTTCTTTTTCACTAACAAATACGAAACTGCAAAATATAAACTCTTGATCTATCCCTATCAAAAAGTTTCGGACCATTCTAAAGTATCAAAAACATAGTTATATAGACACAACCTGGCCAATGGTTTATAACAGGAAACATGAAAAGCCAACAATTTCTGCCCCGCACAGTCAATGTAACCAGCATTTTAAACAAAAATAAATTGTCTTACAACTAACAAGCGAACATGACCTATCATCTACGGAAAACATTACTAAGCAGTTCTGATAATTGTTTCTTTCTTCCAATTCGCATGAGCAATGGCAAAGTGTTGAATGATTTTGCTATGAGGCAATCCCACGTGTGCCATTCGCTGCTTCCATACCTCTTTCTCATTGTGAACCTATACAACTTTGTCAGAGTGACTATCCAGATGTCCAATGCATAAAAACAAGAGCAATTCAATTTTAGCAATGACACTTAAGTCATCCGGAATTAGACCCTTAGCTTCTTTCACATAGTTGATTTTACTTTTAAATGACTCTGTTATAACCTCAACCATTTCGAGGTTTCTTCCATCATCTTTCAGACATTTTATCCCAATGCACACAAGTTCATTTCTCATGGAGGTAACTAATTCTGCAATTTGATTCATCAGCTTCACGAATTCCTCATAAGCCTGTTTTATCAAGGAATTTCTCCATTCAATGTTCCTCTGACAAACATATAAAAGACTATCGTCCAAGCCTACTATGGGTTTTTTAACAAGAAACTTCATTACCCCATAACTTTGCACTTCTCGCATATGTGCTTCTTTTGATGCTTATTTAGCTTCTTCATTTTTTCAATTGATAATTTCAACTTCTAACTCCTTCATCATTTGTATTGCCCCATCATATACTCTACTTAAATTAACAAAGTATTCGACACCGAACTTCAGAATTCTTTCTAGCCACTCCATCACAGTTTCTGTGATAAACCATACTGAACCTGAAAGAACTTGAGACTTATCTAGATCACTACCTATTTCTTTCCCATTATTTACTATCATCGTAGTGATTGCATTTAAGGCTTCTTGCACTTGTTGATTACTACTCTCATCAACCAGACCTTGTTGTTCTTTATTCGGATCAACTGAGGTAGTATCCATCTCAAGGTCAACTCTCGTAGTATCAACAGGTGAGGGTCTTCTTTCGCCCCTTGTTTTGGAGTGGGTGATTCTGCTAGAAGTTGACTCTTCTTTGCTTTACACTACCTTTTCTCTCTGTCCTCCTTTGCCCTGTTTCTGTGAATAACCCGCAACACAAGATGGAACAAGTGAATTAGATACCGTGACCTCAGAGAGTGAGGTTGAATTTTTCTTTGGGCCTCTACTCAGTCTTTGCTCTTTAAACCACTTTTATGTTCTTCGAATGACCAAGAATGTCTTGGTTTGGATATTCTCTTCCTCGTCTTTATTCCAGTCAATCTCTAGTAGTACTCCTTGCTGCCTATCATCAACAAATTGGGAATCAAGCAAATCATTTTCATTATCAACAACTTTTGCAATGTTCATCTTCAGATCATAATCCCTAATTTGTTGCACTATGAATCTTAAGTGAGCTCTTCTTCGAACCTCATACTCATCCACACAATTTGCCCAAAAGTCTTCTAGACTTCATACATGTTAAAAATTCTCCCTGAACGTAAGGTGAGCCATTGCAAATTCTTTAATATCAAACTCAGTGTGGGGAAAATACAACTGAAAATTGAACTTTTTTGAACTCTAATTCTAAGTTCAAAGCATCTGAAACATTGTTACAAGTGTAATATGTAAGTTCAATGGGAAAAGAAACCCTTGTTTGGTGTTCTTCCCTATATTTCTTATCTATATGAGCAAGCTACTTGCACACTTCCATTAACACTTGCCTGTTAAAGACATATCTCGACAATTTGTAGGGTTCACCTTCAAAACCACCAACCCTCAAATAAGTGAACCTAGAGAACTGAATATAGAAGCTGCCATATATGTTTATAAACTACATGGCTTCCTCAGTTAATCTCTTATGAATATCTCCTTTTAACTCAAACACTAACCTACCAAGAAAAATATTATGAACCTTGTAGTAATTTTCAGTGACTCTGTGTTGTTGCAAATGCGTGTAATATTCATATATCTTCATGTCATTCTACCAATTTTCATGATACAAACCTACCCATTGACGGGTGCAAGCTAAACAGTATATGAGATAAGAGGACATATATAAATTTTTGTTTCCAAAACAACTTAAACCTTCATGTATTCTTTCTGCAATTAACTCTACCCAATCTATGTATCTCCTTTCACCAAAAATGACCTGAATAAAGAAATACATCCAATCCTCCCAATAAAAAGCTATTTGATTTCCTCGCATTCTATGTAGTAGAAGTACTATATCCCTTACTTCTTGAATCAGATGCTCTCGAGTTAATGGGCTTGGCAGTCTAGAACCCCCCTTTTGAAACTTTTGTAACCAATTTCTAGCAATGACACTCCTATAACATGACTTCTTCTCAGAGAAAAGCCCTTGCGACTTAAATACTATCCAATCCTCATATTGCTCCTTCTCTGGTATTTTCATGACAACAGTAACAACCTCCCAACTAATTGTAAGCAAAACCTTACCCTCTACATCTCTTATACACCTCTCAGTAGGATCATATTTGCTCATACATTCCAAGACTACTTCTGGACATGACACAGTTGGAGGAAATGCTACAGCTTCTACCAATTCGCTATCTATAATTTTCTGCATTAAAGACGAACCCGCAAAATTCCCTGCTCTTTCATGGAATTCCTCTAAGTCTACTGATGGCAAAAAAGTATCCCCTATGTTAGGCAAGGAGCAGACTAACCAAGACTTTTGGTTTGTTTGGGGTGCTTTCGGTCTCATTTTAGCTTTACAACCAGAAAATGCACAGCAGGAAGAATTGACTGAACCGACCAAAGTATCAGATAACACTTTCAATATATGAAAATTTATAGGAAAAGAGGAAGAACTTGAGCTCACCTTTCATGCAGAACTGAGATTTCACAGAGTCGAGAGCAAGAAATACTGCCTGCGCTAATCTTCTACTTACCAAGTTGGGCAAATAATAAAGGCAAGTAACTCGTTTTAAATAAAATAGATCTTTTTAGCCTAAAATATCGGTCACATGATTCATCACCATTTGAAACTACATGCTTATCTGTGCCAAATCGTGCTGAAAAGATTTAATTCTGACAATTTACTAATAACCAGTCTTTTCACTCCATATCCTTCCTTTGGAATGATTATTCCCCAGTAAAGACTTTTGTCACAACTCTTTTTCTCGAGGTTTATCTTTTAAATTCAGAATATGCCCTACATACTGACACTTCTTCACTTTATCTCCAAAATCATCAATCCTCGAACCTCGAACTTTGAACCCTTCAAAAAATGGTTCAAAGGTTCAAGTTCAAAACAACATTTGAGCAAAACATATGAACATGCCCAAGCTCAAACATTATAAAACATTACTTACACAAGACTTGCTTTGACATGTTGAACGGTGAAGCTTGAACCACTAGAAAGGTTCAAGATTCAAGTTCAATAAACTATTACCACCAAGACTTTTAGTGTCTTTTTCAAAACAAAGCCACTATACCACATACCACACTTGAACTTGAACTTTGAACTTTTTGGAAAATGTTCAAACGACAAGATCAGTTCAAGAAAAACATTGTAAAAAAAAATTTAAAGGACGCAGAAAAACATAATACAAGCACAGACTAACAAATACCAAATAAAACAATGATCTAATTTTTTAATTCCTTGATTTTTATAAATTATCAATCAATAAAAAAAAAAAAGCCTAATAGATCTAATAAATAATTAATAATAATTATTAAAAAATATTAAAAAACTCCCCCTTAAGCTATGGCTCAAAGATTCTCTACTAAACATAACTTTTTACTTTAATCAAAATAAAACATTATCACATATACCTTTATTCTTTTTAATTTATTATTTAAAAAATATTAAATAAATAAGTAACTCACCTCTTAAGTTATCTCTTAAAGATTCTTTGTCAAACATATGTTTTTACTTCAATAAGAATATAATGTTATCTCATACATATATATAGGATTATTTTACCTTAAAAATATTAAGTTAATAGTTAACCTTCTTAAAGTTATCCCTTAAAGGAATGCAAAATATATTAAAATAAATATTATTAGATAATATGACAAGGAGATATTTTAATGGTAGTAATTTCTGGAGGAGATTTAAAATCTATGGAGAGGGAGGTTGTTATACTAAGGGAGCCTATTTATATTGAGTTATTTGTATAATAGATGGAAGTATATTTTATTAGTTTTAGATGTGTTGGCAATATGCATATTAAATGTGTAGAGAAGAAAAGTGCATACTTTGTTATTTCTCTTTCTCATTTTGCACTCATTTTTGGTATCATCTTGAAAAAATCATCCTAATGTTTAGTTTGTCTTATGTTGTGCATAAGTTGACCTGAAACCTAGCATTTACTCTATTTATTATCATTATCTTAGTTGTAGAATTAGAATAGTTGAATCATTTAGAAAAATTTCCCATAAACATTCAATTATGGGGATGATTATGTCCCCTAGGCATATTTGAGTGTGTGATCTTCTCCCTCTTTTTAAAATTGAACTCTTACCACCCTTAAAATTGACATTCATAGAACTTGACCATTGCATACAAAACATTTGAATTGAGCATCTAAGATTTTGTATTTAGAAAAAAATCACAAGGCATTAGACTGCATTTGAAATCCATCTTAAACATCTAGGGACTATTGAAAGTTCATTTTTATCAACTTGCTTAATTAAAAGGGTTTGACTAGGAGATAAGAAATTTTCACACTTCAATCCTTTCACAACAAATTATAAAAGGTGTTTTGTTAACAACACATTGGTCCAAAGCATATATCATTTATAAGTGTGCAAGCACCAAAAATCTATAACTTGAGACAATATCACGACATGTCAAACATAATTGCTTCACATCGAGTAAAACTACACACGATCATGTCTTTATACAAAGCATAGGCTAGGGATAGATGTGTCATACAATTTACTATAGAGATTCAATTCATGAATCTAAAGTTTGGTTGTCAAACAAATTGCAAAATCATATCTTCCGCATACCATTCCTTTACATTTGCAAGTTTTAATTCAATATTTATTTAGATACGATTAACTATTAATTGATATATCATTTCTAACACTCAAATCATTATTTGTGTGAAGAATGCCTATTTTCCCCCCCTTTTTTTATTTTTAAAATTTGATTCTTTCAAACCAATTCACCTTTTAAAATTTAAAATTTAAATATTTATTATTAAAAACTATATGATTTTTTTTTTATTGGTAAGGGGCTGAAGCCATTAACGCCTTTGATTGGAGCTATGAATTAGCGAGGCCACATTTTTTAGGGATCTCATCCTCAGAGATGTTTTTTGCCTTTGCACATGCATGGCATCTCCACCTTATCACTTTGTTGCATGTGCATGACAACTCACCCTTATATCTCCTATGCCTTGCACAAGCGAAACTTTATCTCTCTGTCACCACATGTAGGCGTCACCTTATCTCTCCATAGTGGAAATGCCCTCTCCTTCTAATTCCTATCCACTATGCATTGCCTCTACCAGCGATTGCTTCCACGTCATTGTCTGTGTCTCCTTGCTACCAACATGAGCCTTGTTAGGGGCTCTCATGGGATGAAAGAGAAGAGTTTTAAACTCGTGAACACTCTATCAACATGG
The DNA here is from genome assembly GCF_030272615.1 of Cryptomeria japonica. Taxonomy (NCBI): domain Eukaryota; kingdom Viridiplantae; phylum Streptophyta; class Pinopsida; order Cupressales; family Cupressaceae; genus Cryptomeria; species Cryptomeria japonica. The sequence continues at coordinate 769,372,072 of NC_081408.1, forward strand.
CTCATGTGACTTACCATCAAGCTACGAGGTCATCCCCAAAACCATATGAATTTTGAATGCTTATCTATTTTTTATTTTTTACTTATTTAAACCTACACTTACTAAAATTTATTAAATAAATTTGTATAATAATATTCTTTTAAACAAAATAAAAATTTGAGCTATATATAGACTTTTGACATTAACTCTTTTTAAAAATAATTAAGAATTGTTAACTATTTACTTAATATTTATTTATCTATTTTTAGTCAAAACAAAAGAAATTGAATCTCTATTTTGGAAAAAAAAAAAGCAACAACCCCAATGATATTCTCTTTGTAATATTGAAAGTCTAGATGATTCAACTACAAAATCTTATAGGAAGCTACTAATTGAAACAATAATTGAGAGAGACATTGGAGCACAAGAAACAAGTCACATGTTATTGGAACTACTATTGGTAGAAAGTAGCAGAAAATTTATTAATTTAAATGTCTTAAATGAAGTTTTCAAGCGCGTAGTAGAAGATGATGAAAATAATAATGAAGAACACATGCTCTCATTCATTGATGCATATTGAAATAGGCCATTTTAGATGGAAACAATACCATTGATTGATGTAGGAAAATCGTGGATATACAATCCTAAATTAAAAAGGTGATAAAAAATGAAATCTGAGGAAAAAAGCAAGTATTGTCAGAGTATTTCCAAGGATCCTATCTATTTTGACATGTGGCTCAGAGAAATGGATAAATTTTTGGTTTTTAGAATTACTGCTATACAGACCTTTGTTGGTGTAAATAAATATTCATTTTGGATATTATTACATTTACTTAAGTTAACTTAGGATAATGCATCTCTTCGTAGTTTGGATTTGAGACACTTAGGGAAGTGTGCACTTAGGGATAGAGCTTGTAGGAGAAATTCCACCTTTTGTGGTTTTATTTTGCTGTTACACTCCACATTCAGTGGGTCGTCCACCTCTTGTGGAATATTATATTATTTCTCCTACCTACCCTTAGTATTTCTTACCTACCCTTGTTTCTCATTGAGCCACATGTCATATTTGTGTGCTCATACATCCATATGGCCTTGCCTATATAAGCAGGCCTCTATTCATTGTATTGGTTAATCCAGTTGATCATTTTGCATATTGATGAGAATACAATTTGTTCTTGTCATTCTATTGTCTCTTTTATGCTTTTCATTGTGCCCTTGATCTTGGCAAAATCCTACATGGTATCAGAGCTATTGGGGCTTCGTTGATCAGTTTTTGGAGACATCATGGAAGGCTTCTACTTTCGGATTTGGGGATCTTCATTTTTTGGGGGCATCATACAGCGATTTGGACATCACCATTGAATTCAGGAGGCCATTTCCATAAATTTCGACTATAAAGTTGACCTATTTTGGTGAGAATTTTTTTTTTCCCATTTTGGCTATTATTGTACGGATTTCGAAATTTTTTTACAAAAAAAAAATTATTTTTCAAAAAAAAAATTTCGAAAAAAATTGAAATTTTTTTTTTTTTAAAAAAAAAGAAGGTTTTTTTCCATTTTTGAGGGGTCCGCAGACCCCCCACACTCGGCCGTACCCATTGTGCGCAGGTTGCAGGTACCTGCCGTTGCACGCTGCGTAGTCCGGACGCCGCGTCGTGCAGGACCCTGACCGCCGCACCGCGTACACATCACCGGCCGTTGCCACCATGCAGGTCCTCCCATCGCCGTCGATCTCCACCGTGACCCCGCCGGCCTCCGACTCCTGCCTCGGCGACGCGTAGACTCCCACTGCCGGCCAAAGACCTCCGACAGCGCCACGCTGACACCCAGTCAACGTACAGACCCTGCACGTGGCTCAAAAATAGCACTCCGTACACCACATCATTGCGCCACATCGACCGTATGGTCTGCATAGTCACAGAGCCATGGAGTCGTCCGTACAGTACCACGCCATCCGTACAGTCTGCACAGTCAACCGTCCATATAGTACAGACACCTAGTCAGCAGGGAGCGAAGTTTTTGCGACGATCATACGATCGTCAAATTTAACATAGTGACTTGCTGATGTCAGTGCCACATCAGCACTTTTTGAAATTTTTTTGACCCCTCTCCATTGGCCTTTTCAGTTTTGCAATCCAACTTTGAAAGGCCATATCTTGCTCATTTTTGCTCCTTTTTTGGTGCAATTTTTTTTGAAATGGAATAAAATTTCATGATCTTCATAGTGGTGTGGTCATTTTCTGATTTTGGTGCATAGGTTTTTCAGAATTTTTAGATTCTCTCAGCTATACCTGTCCAATCCTTAATTTTGCAACTTCAAAGGCCTCGTTTGAGCTCATACGACCTCCTTTTCAGGTGCTGTTTTTTTTGAAAGTGCTTATTTTTTCGTCTACTTTCAGAATCTATGTTCAGATTTTAGAGATTTTGAGTGGAAATTGTACTTTCAGATATTGGTCTTATTTGGCCTATTAGGTACTTGTAAATTGCTTGGATCTTAGTTAGATCTCTTGCATTATCAGTTTGAGTCTCTTTTGGCCTTATTGAGGCAGTTGTAAAATTGTAAATCAGAAGTCCTCTTTGCCATTTTTTGCAAGTGGCCCATTGTATACGCACTACTTATAAAGTGCCAAAATCATCACATTTGGGGGGGTTCTTTGATTGAGTGAATTTGGGGGGGTGTATTGTGTGATTGTGCCTCTCTTTGTGCTCTTTCCATTCTTGTTGCAATGAGTCCTAACAAATTTCCACCTTTAACTCCACATAATTATGCATCATGAAAAATTAAAGTATGGAGTAAACTAATGGGAAAGGGTCTCACACACTACATAGATGAAACAATAACAACACCACCTGATCCTAAGGCTGATCCAAATGCTCAATTAGAATGGCTCACAAAGAATTGCATGGCTCTTGGAACTTTACGCAAGTATGTATCAGATGACCTCATTTTTCACATTGAGAAGTGTAAAACAATCAAAGAGGCTTGGGATATGTTTTAGAAATTGTATGGACAAGTTGATGAAATCAGAGGCTATAAGATTGACAATGAGCTCACCAACTTAGATCCCAAGAGTTTTGATACAATCCAAGATTATGTCACCAAAGCAAATGAGCTAAGAGAAAAGCTAAAGGATTGTGGAATTGACAAAAAGGATGCTCAATTAATATTCAACTTGTTGGATAAGCTTGCACCAGAATATGCAGTATTTGTATCTAGCTTCCAAACTCATCGTTTGATAGTGGGGAGTTCTTATGTTATGCCTTCATTTGATGCTTTCATAGAAATGTTGATATTGGAACAAACTAAGTTGTTGAACATGGGGTTTCTCAAGTCTTCAAAGTCTAAGGCTTTGGTAGCAAATCAAGGAAATCAAGGAAGTCAAGGCAAAGATTCCAACAACAAGAAGAAGCAATCTAAGTCTAAACCACACTAGGAAAAGGGACAATCATCCTCTCCATCACAAGGCGATTTTTCATCCTCTTCCAAGAAGGGAACACCACCTAAGAAGGATAAACCAACTTGTGCATATTGCAAGAAGTATGGTCATGATGAGCATCGATGCCACGCAAAACAAGTTGATGAGTTAACCAATCTTCTCAAGAAAAACAACATCAACTTGCCATCCGTCTACACAAAGAAGGTTTCTTCTCCTTCCTCTTCCTCACAGTCTAAGGGAAAAGGGCAAGCATTTGTGGCTAAAACAGGTTCTTCACAGCAATGGATACTTGACTCGGGTGCCTCATATCACATGGGTTCTACAAAGGAGCAGTTTTCTTCATTGGAGCCATCTAAGGTACCTCACATTTACATAGGTGATGACACACGAGTAGAGGTTGAAGGGAAAGGTTCAGTTGACATGGATGATGGAACATTTGAGAATGTTCTCTATGTTCCTAACTTGTCTACCAACCTTCTCTCCATCTACCAAATCACTCACTATGGGAATGGGAAAAAGGTTGAGTTTACACCAGATTTAGTTGTGGTAAAGGAACTTGATGATGATGCCTTGGTAGCAGTGGGACAAGTCAATGACAACTCACGACTTTATTCATTCTCCCACTTTGTGCCAAGTTCACCTTCTAGGGCCTTGCTTACTCATTCAAATTCAGAAAGGAAGCTATGGCATGAGCGGTTTGGTCACCTCAACTACCGCTATCTTCAACAGCTAAGCACTAAAGACATGGTCACAGGTCTACCTCGAATCAATTTTTTAGAGGGTGTATGTTCAGGTTGTTCCATGGGCAAGCATCCCGAAGAGAAGTTTGATAAAGGGAAAACTTGGAGAGTTTTGGAAGTTCTTCAACTTGTTCATATCGATGTAGCAGGTCCATTTCCAGCACCTTCATTCAGTAAGGCCCACTATGTTCTTACCTTCATTGATGACTACTCCCGCTTCACTTGGGTCTACTTTCTCATTCATAAGAGTGAAGTATTTGACAGATTTTAGGACTTCAAGACTCGTGTGGAGAAGCAATCAGGGAAAGTGGTCAAGATTCTTCGCACAGATAATGGCAGGGAATATGTGAACAAGAGACTTGAGGACTTTTGTACATTTGAGGGGATTGATCTTCAACAATCTGTCGCATACACTCCACAGCAGAACAGGGTTGCAGAACGCAAGAATAGAACTCTCAAAGAAATGGCTAGCTGTATGATACATGCACGTTCTCTTGATCCAGCCTTTTGGGCAGAGGCTATCAGTTGTGCCACACACATCCAGAACCGGGTTCCTCACAAAGCTTTGCAAGGTATTACTCCTTTTGAAGCTTGGGCTGGTCGAAAACCGATTGTGAGACATTTCAAAGTCTTTGGGTGTCCAGCATGGGCTCGCATACCTCCACAGAAATGCAAGGCCTTGGAACCACAGAGTCGGCCTTGCATATTTGTTGGATATCCTGAGGGTGTTAAGGCATACAGATTGATGGATCCAGAGACACATGAGGTATTCATTGAGAGGAGTGTTCACTTTGAGGAAAGCTCTCCTAGCTTAGCCTCTCTACCTCCTCCACCTTCCTCCATTGTGGATAGTGATGTTAGTGATTCAGATGATGAGACTCCCTCAACTCCGACTCGCAGGATTACACCTTCGCAGGGTCCACTTGCAATTGAGGAGCCTCGTTCTCCACCTCCACCTAGACCTCGTTGGGCTCCACAGACACTTGAGTCTGCGGGTTCTCTTGTTGGGGATCCTTCAGATACACGGAGAACTCGATCACAACATCAGGATCTTCCACATGCATTCATTGCTACCGCTTCCGATCCACAGACATTTAGGGAAGCATCAGGGGTTCCTGAGTGGGACCAAGCTATGGAGGAAGAGTATAGTTCCTTGATGAGGAACAACACATGGGATCTAGTCCATCTCCCTAAGGGGAGAAAGATGGTTCGATGTAAGTGGATCTGTCAGACCAAGTTTGTAGCGGATGGTAGTGTGGATAAGTATAAGGCTCAGCTTGTTGCAAAAGGTTTCTCGCAGGTTGCAGGTGTTGACTATACTGAGACCTTTGCACCCATAGCCAAGATGAACTCCATTTGTTTGACACTTGCTATTGCTACAGCTCATGGTTGGGCTGTACATCAGATGGATGTGAAGAGTTCTTTTCTTCATGGTGATCTTGATGAGGAGATTTATATGGAGTAGCCACAGGGTTTCATCCAGGATACTTCCTTGGTTTGCAAACTAAGGAAATCTCTCTATGGCCTTAAGCAGGCCCCCAGGGCTTGGTACGCCAAGATGGATTCCTTTCTTCTCTCCGCAGGTTTCACCAGGTGTCATTCTGATCTGAATGTCTACATTTTGTGACACGATGACTCTCACTTGATACTTGTGCTCTATGTTGATGACTTGATCATTACAGGGAGTACTTCATCCATCATTAGCAGGGTCAAATCTACTTTGCATGACAGATTTTCTATGACTGACTTGGGTCTTTTGCACTACTTTCTCGGGATAGAGATTTCATAGTCACCTTCTAGGATTACTCTATCGCAGCCCAAGTATGCTCTTGATCTACTTGCACGCTTTCATATGGCTGATTGTAAGCCTACCCCGACTCCCTTTCTTTCAGGAGTCAAGCTTGAGGCTCAGTGTTCTTCTCCACTAGTCGATGCCACTTTGTATCGTCAGCTTGTGGGTAGTCTCATCTACTTGACTCATACACGCCCTGATATTTCATTTGTAGTTGGCATGGTTTCCCGCTTCATGCAAGATCCACATGAGCTTCATTGGAAAGCTGCCAAACACATCCTTCATTACATCCAGGGTACACCTCACTATGGGATTCCCTATGCAACAGGCACAGGACTTCACTTGGTTGGTTACACAGACTCCGATTGGGCTGGCGATCTAGTTGATCGTAAGTCTACTTCTGGTTACAGTTTTCACCTTGGTTCAGGCCCCATTTGATGGCAGAGTAAGAAGCAACATGCTATTGCTCTCTCTTCGATTGAGGCTAAGTATCGAGGCGCTGTTAACGCAGCGACTAAGACCATTTGGCTCCAGCAGATCCTCACAGAGTTTGGATTCACTACTCCACGACCGACAGTCCTACATTGCGACAATCAGAGTGTTATTGCCATCTCGAAGAACCCGGTCCAGCACCAGCGGACCAAACACATCGAGATTCATATGCACTATATCCGATAGCTCATCCAGGAGTAGGTCATTGATTTGCAGTATTGTCCTACAGCAGAGCAGGTTGCTGACATATTCTCCAAACCTTTCACCGAGAGTAAGTTCTAGTAGTTGCAAGCTCTCTTGGGGGTGCGGGATGTGTCATTAGGGGGGGTCAGCTGACTTCTCCTTCCTCTCTTATGGGGGAGACTTTTTCCTCTTTGAGGTTTTGTCCTTCTTCTTTGAGATTCTTTTGTACATTCTTCTCTCTTTTGGGGGGGAGTTTTTTCCCACTGGGTTTTCTCCCTTTCTCCGTTTGTGAGAGATTGCATTGCATAGTTTTGCTTGCATTTGCATATTGTACATGGGTACCTATCATGGCCTAGTAGTCGGGACCCATCTTGCATTGTTGACTTGAGTCTTCATTCCCCTAAGTTGCACTTAAGGGGGGGTGTTGGTGTAAATAAATATTCATTTTGGATATTATTACACTTACTTAAGTTAACTTAGGATAATGCATCTCTTTGTAGTTTGGATTTGAGACACTTAGGGAAGTGTGCACTTAGGGATAGTGCTTGTAGGAGAAATTCCACCTTTTGTGGTCTTATTTTGCTGTTACACTCCACATTCGGTGGGTCATCCACCTCTTGTGGAATATTATATTATTTCTCCTACCTACCCTTAGTATTTCTTACCTACCCTTGTTTCTCATTGAGCCACATGTCATATTTATGTGCTCATACATCCTTATGGCCTTGCCTATATAAGCAGGCCTCTATTCATTGTATTGGTTAATCCAGTTGATCATTTTGCATATTGATGAGAATACAGTTTGTTCTTGTTATTCTATTGTCTCTTTTATGCTTTTCATTGTGCCCTTGATCTTGGCAAAATCCTACAACCTTTTCGCAACATCGAAAGGGAAATTGGGAATAACAATGATGCAATAGGGAGAAATTGAGATAACTTCAATTACAATCAATGGCATGTGCAACAATAGATACCCAAAATGATGAAAACATTGAAGACTTTGGAATTGAAGAAAATGATAGCAAACAAGAAGAAACTATATAAAATGAATGGGAGATTATTTCTAGGCTTCATCGTGGCCAAATAATGCAAACTTCAGAGATAGATATGCTTGGCAGGAGAGATATAGATAAAGAGACAAATTGGTCAATTGATTAACAAGGTGAAGAATATACTAATAAGGCTATCAATTTCATTGACACCATGAAAAGTATGGGTTCTCTTATCCATAATGATATACCATACATTGTAAACTATCACAACCTCAACAATAAACAAGCAAAGACACTCAATATTATCATTTCGCACTACCTCACAGATGGAACATAACCTCCTCTATTTATGATAATTCAAGATACGATAGAAAAAGAGAAATCACATTTGATGGGTGCTATAAATGAAGCACTCCAAAATGCTTCCATGCCAAATCGATCTCCTCTACTCGTGCTCACACCAGTTGGAGTTGTTGCCTTCAATATAGGAGCATCGATTGTTCATTCAAGATTAAGAATATCGATAAGAGATTTCAAAGAGCTTCGGGGAATAAGATTACCAACCTTCAAAGAGGAGATGACACATGTCAGATATATCTTGATTGATGAAATGAATTTTATTGGCGAAAGGTTATTGGAGAACATAGATG